>NC_061514.1:355083696-355094594 GCF_022539505.1 Lolium rigidum
CATGCCTTTGGCATACCGGGGGTCATCCCCCCAACAGTTATCTACTGGAAAGTCATTACCGCCGTGTAGACATCCGTTCAAATTTGAACTTGGATGGCTTAATCGGGATGGCTTTTCGGATATGGTTAAATTTATTTGGGACAAACCCGTTGCTGGGAACACCCCTATCCAAAGGTGGAATAATAAATTATGCTCGAAGCGTAGATACCTTGGAGGACGGGCTAGGCAAATGTCGGGGGATCTCAAACAAGAGAAACTCACTCTATCATCAGATATTGATGCATTAGAGGCACTTGCTGAGGTACGTCCACTGACGACGCATGAGATTGTACTTAAAAGTCAATACAATGCTAAGTTGGCAGGCTTACTTCATGAGGAGGAACTCAAATGGTATCAGAGGTCTAAATCCCAGTTCTTGTTAGAAGGAGATTCGAATACGAGATACTTTCATAGTATGGCCGATGGTCGACATAGAAAGAAACTCATTCATTCTCTTGTTCAAGATGAGGGACTGATCGGGGGTCATGAGCAATTAAAGTCCTATATTACTTCTTACTATAAAGGTCTTTTTGGTGCCCCGGATGAATCAGATGTATCCATGGATGAATCCAGGATTGATGATATCCCTCAAGTGTCTATTGAAGAAAACGCCATTCTTACCTCTCCTTATTCCGAGGAGGAGATAAGAATAGCGGTCTTTCAGATGGAACACAACAAGGCGCCAGGAACGGATGGTTTTCCGGCTGAGTTTTACCATACTTTTGGGACATCATCAAGTTGGATCTATTGGAGCTGTTTGCCGAATTACATGAGGGGCAATTGGATATGTTCCGTATCAATTTTGGTGAAATTATTCTTCTACAAAAGGTTACTGACGCGGAACGGATCCAGCAATACAGACCTATATGCCTTCTAAATGTTTGTTTCAAAATTTCACAAAAGTTGCTACCATTCAACTTAATGCAGTGGCAGATAAAGTGGTGAGTCCTTCTCAAACTGCTTTTATGCAAGGTAGAAACATCCTAGATGGGTGGTAACCTTACATGAGACAATTCATGAGATGCACCGTAAAAAGTTGAATGGGGTAATACTCAAGATCGACTTTGAAAAAGCCTATGATAAAGTCAAATGGTCTTTTCTTCAACAAACCCTCAGGATGAAAGGTTTTTCTGAGGTATGGTGTGCTCTTATTAATAACTTTGTTTTTGCTGGTAGTGTTGCCAGTAAGATCAATAATGACATTGGTAAATACTTCTAGACCAGAAAAGGGTTGAGGCAAGGTGATCCCCTATCTCCAATGTTATTTAACATTGTGGAGGATATACTTGCAATTATAATAGAGCGTGCTAAGGTTGATGGTCAAATTGAAGGTGTAGTCCCCCACTTAGTTGATGGCGGCTTATCCATTCTTCAGTACGCTGATGACATAATTATATTTATGGATCATGACTTGGAAAAGGCACGTAACCTGAAATTAATTCTTTCAACGATTCGAGCGAGCTTGTCCGGTCCTAAGATAAATTTTCATAAGAGTGAATTGTTTTGTTTCGGTGAAGCCGTCGATGAAACCAACTCATATGCTGAATTATTTGGTTGTGGGATTGGTTGTTTTCCAATTAGCTACATGGGTATTCCAATACACTATCGGAGACTCACTTTGGCTGAATGGAAAATTGTTGAAGAAAGACTTCAAAAACGTCTTACTAGTTGGAAAGAAAAATTACTATCCCTTGGTGGAAGATTAGTTCTCATTAAATCTGTACTCACGAATATGGTACTGTATATGATTTCTTTCTTTCAATTACCGAAAGGAGTCTTGCATAGATTGGACTATTTCCGATCAAGATTCTTTTGGCAAGGGGATAGTGAGAAGAAAAAAATACCGGTTAACTAAATGGAGTGTTGTATGACGTCCGAAAGATCAAGGTGGACTTGGTGTTCATGATCTTGAAGTTAAGAAGAGGGCTTTGATTGGTAAATGGCTAGCCGGGTTGTTAACGGAGGATGGGGTATAGCAACAACTTTTGCGGAAAAAGTATGTTGGCTCAAAGGCGATCTCTCAGGTTCTTTGGAAACCAGGAGACTCACATTTTTGGGCTGGCGTCATGGCAACTAAGAATCACTTTTTCCCATTTGGTTCTTTCTCCATTAAGAATGGGGTGGAGATACGGTTCTGGGAGGATCACTGGTTGGGAACAACCACTCTTCGTGAACAGTATCGGTCTTGTACAGTATTGTTCGTCATAAAGGGGATACTTTGCAAAAGGTGATGGAATCTTCTCCCCCATCTATGACGTTCAGGCGTGGTTTCGTCGGTCCTCGGCTAGTTTCTTGGAATGAACTGTTTCAGCATTTAGGTTCAATCCAGCTGGTTCAGGGGACGGATGAATTCCGTTGGAGTCTCATAAAAAATGGCATATTTTCGGTTAGATCCATGTAGAAAGCATTATGTCTATCTACACAACCGGTTTTAAATAATAAATCCATCTGAAAGATGAAGATACCTCTCAAAATAAAGGTCTTTGCATGGTATCTTCGTCGAGGTGTTTTTCTTACTAAAGATAACCTTGTAAAATGTAATCGGCATGGATGTACGAAATGTGTGTTCTTTCACGAAGAATAGACAATAAAACACATTTTCTTCAACTGTCGAGTTGCTAGATCTATATGGTCAATTATTCAGATAGGTTCTACCTTATACCCTCCCCGTAGCATTGCAAACATTTTTGGCAATTGGGTAAATGGGGTGGATTCTAGGTGCAAAACGATTATCAGAGTGGAAGTGATTGCGGTTGCATGGTCGCTTTGGCTATGTAGAAATGACAAGGTTTTTAATGACAAAAATTCTTATCTTATGCAGGTCATCTACCGGTGTACGGCTTTGCTCCGTTCATGGTCGCCACTTCAGCGTTTGGAGGATCGCGGCCTCTTTATGGAGGTGTCTACACGATTGAAGAACACGACCACGGAGTTTATTTCCCAACATGGGTGGCTGCATAGTCGGAGGATTGAAGCCAACGGAGCGTCATAGTAGTTGGCTTTTTATCTTTTTTATATCTTATGTCGATGGATCCTAGAATTATAAACGGATGTGTGCATCCTGATTATGCAGAGGCTGGATGTAATGCTTAAAAAAATTAGTAATAAAGAGCCCCTTATCGAAAAAAAATCTGAAGAAGGTGGAACTTAACCGCCATGTCACCTGATTCATTAATTTGTCTTACCACATCAAGGTCGTAGCTACAATTTTTTATTGCGGTCCACATCCCGCATTAGCGTCCAAAGATGTGTACCACTCTTAGAACCTTCCCCGTCTGTAGCACCCTACCTTTTAATAAAGGCAAGATACATGTGTATAGTGCTATACCCGGGATCACTGATAGCACACACATTAGAAAATATAGTAATCATTGCAATAATATCAAATTACTACATCGTTGATCCAGAGGGTAAAGTAAAACCTTACAAATTGCATAGTCACTTGGACTAGCTCTGTACAATGTTCATAATAAACACAGCGGAATGTAAGTCATCAATGAGCCTTCATCATCTTCATGTGCCACAGGCAGTCATGTTGTAATGTAGACTCGAGATCCTACCACGTACTTCTCCTCAGAAAATCATGCACGTTTGAATATGCAGCCCCACGAATGGAGGTCAGCACAATGATGTACTGGTAAATGACACTTATATGTGGCAGTTTTGGGCATGACTATCTACATGATATTTGGCTAGTGGAGTTTAGGCAAATTTGCACACAGCCAATTTTATCCTATATTTTATTTAAAACAAAACATTTTGAAATCCTTTTAATGACATTATGAAATCACACCATGGTTAAATCCTCCATGGGTTTTAGAATAATCACATGGTTACATCTCCCATGAGTTTTCGAAGGTTGATACAAAATTTTAAATACATTCATAAAAGGTGATGAGATTATTCCGTACATTCCTTGCCTAGAAGCTCAAATTGTCCATAACCGGGGACACGGCTAAGATCTTAGGTTTAACTCTCGAGAGGTTGTGCACTTTCACCTTACGACCCACCCTTCCCAAGAGAAGAATGAGACAAGATCTTTCGAAGGAAAATCCAACCATACAAACTAGACCCGTTCCCTTGGCCGTCGCCTCCACCCACTCGTCTAGCCACAAGTTGAATCCTCACAACTTAATTGATCTTGGCAGAGCCCATAATACCATAAGGCTGCACTAGAAGCTATCTAAAACATGGACGACATGGTAATCTCTTTAATCTTGGGTGGCCAACCACAAGTGGAACTCACAAGCTTAAAACCCCTCACAGGTAGTAAACCCCCACACGATCCCCTGGTGAAAACCAGGTGTGCAGTCAAAAGCGACCACTCTACAAATGCGAACTCTAGGGATTCACCACTTCAGCCCACTAGGGGCGTGGACCTGAGCAGCCGCCTACCAATCAACCAATCCACCGAGGTGTTTCATTAGGGTTGTTATTTTAAAATTTTAAACTCTCACAACCAATAGCGAAACAGCATTTGGCATTTGATGTTGCAAAGCAAAAATTAAAGCATCCTATCAATGGGTTCAGGAGTAGCTACACACCACTAGGATTTGCTAAGCATAGCATAATACTTTACTTTTGAAAACAAAATCCTACCATGCATACTAGTTTCAAAACACTAATGCATAATTAAAATAGTAGGATTTGAATGTCACTTGCCCTTTTGGTAGTCGAAGCGCGTTCACTTCTCTTATTCAAAATACGTGCCTCTCCGTACGAACTATAATATAAAATATAGCACCACATAAACACACCATTCAACAACAACAACAAAATCAAACAACGGAAATCGCTCTATGGTACTAAGGTGTGGCATGAGGTCTAGCTTGCAAGATATGGCGGTGAGAGTTTGGACGGAAAGTCATATGATTAGAAGGAATTGGATAATCTAAGATATAAATGAAGAATATTTATGTTTTACAAAAGCATGAAAAGAATTCGGAACGGCTTATGTGAATTGAGTCACATAGGTGACAAATAGTGCAACACAAATACTATTGAATAAGTGTGACAACAATTACTCAAAACGGTATAAATTACACATAGGCTTGGGTATGGAGTTGTGACATATTGAATTACTCAATTAACTCATTTGTAAATTGAATAGATTTAAACTAAGTCAAACGAGTGAATGAAAATGCATTTGGATAGACACAATATTGGTTCAAGGTAAAGTGTCTAGTGGTATTGGTGTGTGGATGTGATCATAAGTTTCACCTTTAAAAAAGAATCATGTTGAGAAAGGATTATAGAAATCGATAATGGACATATACTCAAATTCTCATATTTGAATTTGAATATTTGCAAAGTGATTCAAATATTTTGGACGATGGTGCTATTGGATGGAATATTGTAAAACAAGGCTTATGGAATTGACATAGTGTGACAACACTTATCAAAGTAGCACAAGGTCACACATAGCATTGGATATGAACTAATGATATAGTGAACTATTCAAATAACTCATTTGAAATTCGAATAGTTCGAACTAAGTGGAAGGGTTGAATGGCATGAATGATATCGGAATTTGGTTCGCGGAGCCTAATGAATAACAAAGGTCCATCACATGTGATATGGTGTAGAGTATCTCCACCCTACTAAAGCAAGGTAAAATCTAAACTAGGACATGTCACACTTTACTCAAATAACTCAATTGTTATTTGAATAATATGAACTAGACAACCAGGGGTAAGCTATGCATTATCTGTGAACATGATAAAGAATTATAACTGACCTTGGAAGATGGGTATGATCATAAGGATCATTTTGGCTAAAGGAACTATGTTGAAGCCAGTCATAGGACTGCACTTTTCGCGAAAAATCATTAGAAGAAGTTTTCCGGATGGAAGAACTTTCTACACCAAAGTTGTAGAGAATTTCATTACAAGCGTTTCGCCAAAAGAGTCTCTCGAAAAATGTTGGTAGGATTTATTTTGGCGACAATGTTGTGAATCAAAGGGGTACCGCGAAAATAAAGTGGGCGAAACTGCAACGCAAAATGTGTAGAATGATATACGTGATTTGCTGATTCCAACGGTATATAGTTTGTTGAAATCCAACGTGTAGAACTCAAGATATGAATTTTACAAAAACTAGACCTAAGTGGTTATAGTTCTAATGGTGTACAAAAAGTTGTCCGAATAAGTTGCTCCTTAACGGAAGAACTACTATTCTAAACGGAGGTGTAGATCTAAGGAAAAAAAATTATGAAGTTAAATACAACAGTCAAGATGAAAAGGGCGGAAAAGTGATTATTGCCAGTCAAGGGATGCGTCGAGTCGCGGTGTTTCCCAAATAGCGTTCAGGCTACCCGTGGGAAGAGAGAGGAGGTGTTCGCTGGTTATGTTTTGGGCTGCCCTTGAGGTCTTTATATAGGGTATAAGCTGGAGGAAATTTTCTTAAGGAGGCAATGTGGGACTAAAATTGTTACGCGCCTCGTACGCGTAGGAGTTGGGCGAGGGAGCTGGCGCGGCGCGGGGCTGGGAGCGTGCGCGCGCTGGGCTCCTGGCTGGGGGCGAGCTGGGCCAGGGCGGCGTGCTGGGCCGCGGGGGCACGGGGTGGCCTGGGCGGGGGCGACCGGCCGAGTGGGCCGAATCGGCCTGGTGGGCTGGGGCGGGGAGATGGGCCGGGGCGAGGCGGCGGAGTGCTGGCTGCCGCGCGGGCGGCGCTGGCTGCTGGGCCGGTCGGCTCGACTGGCCGGCCCGATTTTTTTTTTTTACTGAAATTGGAAATACACTTTGGGGTTTCAGAAATAATCGGAAAAATACAAATGAGGTACCATTCGATTCGTTATGAAAAATACTTTAAAATGAGAGTAAATTTGGAACAAAAATATAAACTTTATAAAACCTAAATTTGACATACATGTCTATGTGGCTATAGTGCCATTTTAGGGTTTAAATTTTTCTCAAATAAAATATTTTATAAGTTTCAAAACCTTCAAACCAAATAGAGTATTGTTAGAAAATCTTTTGACACTAAGGTTTATGAAAACTCTATATTTTGCAAAAACCTTTTTAAATCCCTTTGTGAAAATAAAATAAACATTATATACATTTGGCCTATATGTTTGATTTTGAAAATTCTTTAAAACCAAAAGTCTTTGAAAACACTATTTTGAAATTAACTTGTAAATAAATTTAAAAAGTTTTAATTCTTTGTGAATTTTCAATCAATTTCAGACAATCAAGCATTAAATTTTATTTTTACTTCACATTCCAAAATTTGGAAAATTTCGGGATGTGACACCATCATGGCAACAGCCATGACTCGGCCCTCGGATTTTGCACTTCCGTAACGGAGATTGTTTCTCTACCGTTGCAATGCACGAGTAATTTTTCTAGTGAATATCAATTGGTCAAGTGGTGACAAGGGATTAACTTATCAATGTCTACATATTGTAGACTAGGATTTAGTTGGAAGTAGAGTGCAAGTAGATCTCGAATGTTTCAGCCGAAAAGTATTCGACGATTAAGAAACTAAGGTTATGTTGACAATGGATTCGATCCTCTCTTTGTCCCTCGACTCCCCCTTATATAGGAGGCGGAGCCGAGGGTACCGTGTTACACAAGATTACAGACTCCGGGAGACTCTTTGAGTTCAACCCGCAAAGTTACAAGTCTACATTTCCTAATACAACTCTAACTTTTCTTAATACTAACTGGGCTTTCGAACTTCATAATCTTCGACTCGTGGGCCTTCAGTAAACCCCGGGTACCATCTTTGGCAGGCCCATTGGGGATGCCTATGTTAGTAGCCCCCGAGATTTTGCTTGAATCAAAGAATCAGGGAAAATCTCCAACTTTATAATCATCCAATAACTTTGTCAAGCCATCACATATCTTTAGATACACAGTTATATATTGTACAGGGATAGTGGTAATTGGGGCTAGTTCATATGACGGATCAGGTACTAGTTAACTGCTCTAGTGGCAATCCGCAAAAACCTACTTCAAGATCACGTCCCTGGACATGATCTCGGGATACTGGTGTTAACTCGACATGTGCCGCTTAAGGTCTTACCATCTGTCGAGTCCCAGTCATGTTTTATCGGGTACCTAACGCGTCCGTTAGGATTTTTCTTCGTATCTTTTGATACGGAAAAAAGTAGCAAACCGACATCAGAGACGGTGCCACGCCGCTCAGAACGGATCTGGGGTCTTACCTTCGGAAAGTTTTGCGGCATTCAGAGATTATTCGCGACTTAGGCGCTCTGAGAATATATTGTCGAGTGCTCTTTCGGCTGCTGGAATAGCACATTTTATTGAGTCAACAGATGACTTATCTTGCCTTCCCGATGGGAGTATATGAAGAGTTATTTGTATAACTCGAAATATGCTCACTATACTCTTCATAATTTCATCGGGCACGCGAACAGCGTTCCCGATGGGAGTAGTCCCCGAGGCTACAGCCAAGGACTTGTACTTGGTTGTAGGCTCAACACTTTAACGCCTTATGTCACTATATTGTCATCTTTTCTTGAGTTTTTATTTTTATCGGGTGCACGACCAGCGCTCCCGATGGGAGTAGCCCCTGATACGTCTCCGACGTATCAATAATTTCTTATGTTCTATGCCATATTATTGATGATACCTACATGTTTTATGCACACTTTATGTCATATTCGTGCATTTTCTGGAACTAACCTATTAACAAGATGCCGAAGTGCCGGTTCTCGTTTTCTGCTGTTTTTGGTTTCGAAATCCTAGTAACGAAATATTCTCGGAATTGGACGAAACGAAGACCCGGGGGCCTATTTTTCCACGGAGCTTCCGTAAGACCGAAGAACATACGAAGTGGGGCCACGAGGTGGCGACACCACAAGGCGGCGCGGCCTAGGGGGCCCGCGCCGCCCTATGGTGTGGCCCCCTCGTCCGGCCCCCGACTCGCCCTTCCGCCTACTTAAAGCCTCCGTCGCGAAACCCCCGAGGCGAAAAACCACGATACGGAAAACCTTATCGAGACGCCGCCGCCGCCGATCCCATCTCGGGGGATTCCGGAGATCTCCTCCGGCACCCCTGCCGGAGAGGGGATTCATCTCCCGGAGGACTCTACACCGCCATGGTCGCCTCCGGAGTGATGAGTGAGTAGTTCACCCCTGGACTATGGGTCCATAGCGAGTAGCTAGATGGTTGTCTTCTCCTCATTGTGCTTCATTGTTGGATCTTGTGAGCTGCCTAACATGATCAAGATCATCTATCCGTAATACTCTATGTTGTGTTTGTCGGGATCCGATGGATAGAGAATACCATGTCATGTTAATTATCAAGTTATTACATATGTGTTGTTTATGATCTTGCATGCTCTCCGTTACTAGTAGAGGCTCTGGCCAAGTTTTTACTTTTAACTCCAAGAGGGAGTATTTATGCTCGATAGTGGGTTCATGCCTGCATTGACACTAGGACGAGTGACGGAAAGTTCTAAGGTTGTGTTGTGCTTCGTTGCCACTAGGGATAAAACATTGGCGCTATGTCCGAGGATGTAGTTGTTGATTACATTACGCACCATACTTAATGCAATTGTCACGTTGTTAGC
Source organism: Lolium rigidum (assembly GCF_022539505.1). Classification (NCBI taxonomy): domain Eukaryota; kingdom Viridiplantae; phylum Streptophyta; class Magnoliopsida; order Poales; family Poaceae; genus Lolium; species Lolium rigidum. Next base: position 355,093,273 of record NC_061514.1, read on the forward strand.
AACTTAATACCGGAGGGGTTCGGATGATAACCCTGAAGGTGGACTTTTTAGGCATAGATGCGATTGGATGGCGGTCTATGTACTTTGTCGTAATGCCCAATTAAATCTCACTATACTTATCATATCATGTATGTGCATTGTTATGCCCTCTCTATTTGTCAATTGCCCGACCGTAATTTGTTCACCCAACATGCTTTTATCTTATGGGAGAGACACCTCTAGTGAACCGTGGACCCCGGTCCATTCTTTTATACTCGAAATACAAATCTGCTCGCAATACTTGTTTTTACTCGTTTTCTCCGCAAACAATCATCTTCCACACAATACGGTTAATCCTTTGTTACGAGCAAGCCGGTGAGATTGACAACCTCACCGTTTCGTTGGGGCAAAGTACTTTGGTTGTGTTGTGCAGGTTCCACGTTGGCGCCGGAATCCCCGATGTTGCGCCGCACTACATCCCGCCGCCATCAACCTTCAACGTGCTTCTTGGCTCCTCCCGGTTCGATAAACGTTGGTTTCTTTCGAGGGAAAACTTGCTGCTGTGCGCATCATACCTTCCTCTTGGGGTTGCCCAACGAACGTGTGAAATACACGCCATCAAGCTCTTTTACCGGCGCCGTTGCCGGGGAGATCAAGACACGCCTGCAAGGGGAGTCTCCACTTCTCAATCTCTTTACTTTGTTTTTGTCTTGCTTTATTTTATTTACTACTTTGTTTGCTGCATTATATCAAAACACAAAAAAATTAGTTGCTAGCTTTACTTTATTCATCTGTCTTGTTTGCTATATCAAAAACACAAAAAAATTAGTTTACTTGCATTTACTTTATCTAGTTTGCTTTATTTACTATTGCTAAAATGGCCAACCCTGAAAATACTAAGTTGTGTGACTTCACTAGCACAAATAATAATGATTTCTTATGCACACCTATTGCTCCACTTGCTACTACAGCAGAATTCTTTGAAATTAAACCTGCTTTACTTAATCTTGTCATGAGAGAGCAATTTTCTGGTGTTAGTTCTGATGATGCTGCTGCCCATCTCAATAATTTTGTTGAACTATGTGAAATGCAAAAATATAAAGATGTAGATGGTGACATTATAAAATTGAAATTGTTCCCTTTCTCATTAAGAGGAAGAGCTAAAGATTGGTTGCTATCTCTGCCTAAGAATAGTATTGATTCATGGACTAAATGCAAGGATGCTTTTATTGGTAGATATTATCCCCCTGCTAAAATTATATCTTTGAGGAGTAGCATAATGAATTTTAAACAATTGGATAATGAACATGTTGCTCAAGCTTGGGAAAGAATGAAATCTCTGG
>NC_061514.1:355094694-355240573 GCF_022539505.1 Lolium rigidum
TCAAGTTCAAATAAATTCTGAACCCACAAATTGGCTCCCTTCAGTGAAAATTGATATACGTGGTGAAACTTTTTATGCTCGTTGTGATATTATGTCTGAATTTTGCCTGATGCCTAGAGATATTTACGAGTCTTTAAATCTTTGGGAAATTTCTGAGGGAGGAGAAGAAATATCTCTTACCAATAATGTTGTTATATTACCCATTGGAATTGCTGAAGGAGTGCATACAAGTTTTTTAGGAAGAATGGTATCCACTGATTATCTTGTCATTGAATGTGTAGGAAAAGGACAAATCACGCTTGGACGATCAGTGCTAAAACTCCTAGGAGCAAGGATTGATTTTGGGGAAGGTATCATGATCTTCACCACCCCACAAGGTGGTTCTCATCGTTTCCCTATGAAAGAGCTTAAAAATAAGAGAGGTATGCGCAAGGCTTCCGCCATTTATAATGTTGATGCTTCTTCATTTGATAATACTTGATGCTCGTATTTTTACTGCGCCTAGCTGAAAGGTGTTAAAGAAAAGCGCTTATGGGAGACAACCCATATTTTATTTACAGTAGTTTTCTTTTTGTTGAGTCTTGGAAGTTATTACTACTGTAATGACCGCTCCTTATCATTTTTATTACGTGTTTGTGCCAAGAGTAGCCTCTAATAGGAAGAAAGTAATGTTTGGAGAAGTTGTTCTCATGAAAACAGATTCTGTGTTGTTACTATAAACATTCGTATAAATATCCAGAGCAGAATTTTGAGCTATCATTTTTTTTATTCATATGCCCTAGATTATTATCTAACTTTCGTTAGTTGACCACTTTTCAAGATAAGCAACAGAGCATTTTCGGGAATTTCGATCTTTACCTGTTGTTCTGTTTTGATAGATTTCTGCACTATTTGCATTCGCCTCTTAAATCTCTTTCTTTGTGAGTTCTTTTGATCAGAGAACTATTTGAAAGGTTGCTACATTAGCTTATGTTTTAATAGATGTTTGATATATTTTAGTACTGAACATAAGTGGATTTTTTTATTTTGATTGTACTAATGGTGCTAATGAAGAATTGTGCGAAGTTTTTTGTATGAAGGAAGTTTTCAAGTGTAGGGAAGAAGAATGATGTGATGGGATGAAGAATGGACAAAAGCTTAAGCTTGGGGATTCCCCTACACCCCAAGACATATTCAAGAGGTACAAGCGTCAAATCTTGGGGATGCCCAAGGCATCCCCTCTTCATCAACAAAGCAACAGGTCATCTCTCTATACGCTATATTTTTATTCCATCATACACTATGTGTTGTTCTTGGAGCATCTTTACTTTTGTTTTTGTTTTTTTTGTTTTCTGTAGCATATGTTGGATCCCGGCACATTTGTTTTGGATAAAGACACGCTCCTTTTTAATTGCATAGAACGCTCTAGTTTTCGATGTTATTGTTCTGCGAGTGTTCTAGTTTTCTGGTACTGCGTTTAGCTCTTGTTTTTTCACTTGAATTTTGTTCAGAGCTCATTAGTATTCTTTATTTATGTATGATTAGCTCTCTGGTCCATATTTTATTTCATCTCTGAGAGTTATTTCAAATAAGTTGATTGGTGTTGATACGAGTAAAATATTTCATGACTATAGTGATGCAAATGGAAGCTTATCTAGACTGTGGCATAGACTTTGGCATGTCGTGTTGGATGTTATTCTTGTCATATGCTTAGTATTTATTGTTTTAGCATGACCTGTTTCAAATAGCTGAGAGTGAATAATGTATCACTGAAAGAATCATGTGTTGTTTCTATCATAAAAGCATAGTATTGTGGTATTCTCCTTTGATGCTTTATTGGGTTGACTTGGCGCATGCTTACACCATGTTGTGACTATAACCAGTCAACCAAAGGCTCTATGATCATTTAGTTTTTGATTTGTAATATCACTTTATGCTTTGATTGATAATTTTTTGTCGCTATGCATAATTATGGCCATTATTGCTCTCTTAGTGGGTCGCTTCCAGTATTTTGCTAGCCTTCACCTGTATTGAGTATGAGCTCTACTCGTGCATCCAACCACCAAAAACCAAAGTTGCCAATTGTGTCCACCATATCTACCAATATGTGGTATTTCACCGCCACTACAAAGTAAATTGCTTGTGTGCTACCTTTAAACCTTCAAAAATTATCACATGTTTTGTGTAAAAATTATAGCTCATGGGAAAGTAGTCTAAAAACTATTGTGGCAAGTACTATGTTTTATGCATTTTTAGTTCTTATAAGTTGCTTGTTGAGTGATAACCATGCTGTCATGGGGAACACCATCAATATGTCTTCGTTGAATATCATGTGAATTACTATGCATGCTCATCTTGTTTGAAGTAAGGGAGATTTATCATGAGTTGCACATATTTGAGTATGCATATTTTTAGAGAGGAACATTGGGCCGCCAACTAAAGCCATCTTCACATGGTGGAAGTATTAGCTGGGCAAAAGTCCAAATATTTGTTGTCCTTGCTTTCCCAGTATGGATGTCCAAAAAAGTTGAGATTCATCAAAATTGAGAAATCAAATGAGATTCATCTCCTAAGGACCTTCGTACAGGAGGCAAGGAGGTACCCTTTGTGACACTTGGTTAAAACATATGTATGCGATGAAAATCCATGGAAGTCCAAACTAATTAGGACAAGGTGTGAACACTATTGGTATATTATGCATGAGGCAAGCAAACTTATAGGAAGTAATTATGCATAAGCCATACTATTTATCACTACCGTTGACATAAGTAGCACCTCTCAAAATGAATATTTTCAACACTCCTATTGCTTTCAAAATAAAAAGCTCTAGCACATGAGTGATCCCTGCTCCCCTATGTGAAGGGTCTTTCTTTTACTTTCATGTTGAGTCTTCACCTTCTACTTTATGCACCGATTAAGAGAGCATAGTTGTCATTCTTAGTGCAATGTGCATAGTCCCAAAATTATTATTGATTGATTCATGATTGTGCTATTGCTTGCTCTCAAATTAGTTGTATCTAGTCACCCTTTAAACTTTGAAGGTATCCTTGCATTTATGTTTTGCTATTCCATAAGGACATGTTGATTACTACTTTATTATGTTTACTCTATGATCATAAACACATAGTTGCTTTCAATGCACTATTATTCATGATCCTTTGTTTGAGTTACTCTTCATGTTATAACATAGTTGCTAAGTTCAATTGAATCATATCTATCATGCATATGTTAGAGTAATTAGATCCCAGCTCACAATGTTTTACATGCTTGATAAAGATTGTGTTGGCTTCATGTCACCTCAAAAATTATTTTGTTATCACTTACCTACTCGAGGACGAGCAGGAGTTAAGCTTGGGGATGCTGATATGTCTTAAACGTATCAGTATTTTTTTATGTTCCATGCTTGTTTTACACCAATTCATATGTGTTTTGTTTACACTTCGTTGCACTTTTACATGATTTCCGGCACTAACCTACTAACAAGATGTCACTGTGCCATTTCCCTGTTTTCTGCTGTTTTTATATTTCAGAAAAGTTGTACATGAAATATTTTCGGAATTGGGCGAAACAAAAGCCGAAGTCAATAATTTATCGAAACGAAGACGAAGTCCGGAGGGGGGACGAAGAGGCACACCAGGGCGCCCACACCACCCCTAGGTGTGGCCTAGGGCTGACCTCGCCTAGGGTAGGTGTGGGGCCCATAGGCGCCCCACCGACCTGAATCCTCCGCCTATTTATACATCTTCTCGGGAAAGCCCTGGATACCCGAGCCTCCATCCACGAAAAGTTCCATCGCGGCCGCCATCGCCGAACCCATCTCGGGGGTTTCTGAAGCTCTTCCCGGCACCCTGCCGGAGGGGGAAATCATCGCCGGAGGCATCTACATCGCCATGCCCGCCTCCGAAGTGATGCGTGAGTAGTTCATCCCTGGACTATGGGTCCATAGCAGTAGCTAGATGGTTGTCTTCTCCACCTTGTGCTTCATGTATCGATCTTGTGAGCTGCCCTACATGATCAAGATCATCTTTATGTAATCCTCTATGTTTGGTTTGTTGGGATCCGATGAATATTGTGTACTATGTTGAGATTGATTATATATTAATATCATATGTTATTTGTGATCTTGCATGCTCTCCGTTGCTAGTAGAAACTCTGGTCAAGTGGACACTTATGACTCCAAGAGGGGGTATTTATGCTCGATAGTAGGTTCATGCATCTAGTTTCCTAGGAGAGTGACTTTATAACTTCTAAGGTTGTAGATGTGTTGTTGCTACTAGGGATAACCCAACAATGTTTTATCCAAGGGTAACTCTATTGTTTAGTTTACACACATTGCTTAATGCGATAGTCTGTTGCTTGCAACTTTATACTGGAAGGGGTGCGAACGCTAACCTGAAGGTGGATTATTAGTCATAGGCGCAGTTGGATTACGGTATATGTATTATGTTGTAATGCCCAATACCAAATTATCATAGTAATCATCTTGTCATGTATCGATCGATATTTTGTCAATTTCCCAGCTGTAATTTGTTTACCCAACATGCTATTTCTTTATGGAGAGACACCTCTAAAGACCTGTGGACCCCGGTTCTATTTCCTTTACTGATAAATTGAACTGCAATCCTATTTTGTTTACTTTCTGCAAACATCTCCTTCCATTCGATACGTCTAATCATTTGTGTTCGGCAAACCGGTGAGATTGATAACCTCACTGTAAGTTGGGGCAAAGTATTTGGGTTGTGTTGTGTGCAGGTTCCACGTTGTTGCTGACGCCAGTAGTGCGTCCTGCCACTAGTCAGCCAACAACACCTTCAGAAGTCAAGCATTTCTCATACTGGTTGATTAAACATTGGTTTCTTACTGAGGGAAAAATTGCTACTGTGCTCATCATATCTTCCTCTTGGGGTTCCCCAACAGTGTGAAGTCAGCATTACGATAAGCACCATCAGGCTCCTTGTGGAGTATCTGCTTCTGATGCCCACAAGTATAGGGGATCTCTGAAATCTTCGATGGGAGTATTACCCAAAATTTATAGTTCGACTCAAGGGGAACACAAGAATACCAATAAGGCTTTAGCAATTGAGACGTCACCCTCAACCACACATGTATATCAATAAACTCACAAAGCCAATGGTGATTTTATAGTAGTTGATTCAAATAGTAAAAAGCAAATAGTAAACAGTAGCAGCAGATTTCCAGTTTTCACTGGAAGTAGTATTTATGTAACTTTCAGTGGCTAAAAGCGTAGGCATGAGGTAGTAGTGGGGTGTTTTAGAATGATATTGATCATATAATGTAATCCAATTAACATAGCATCCATCTCTAATTCGTTTGTGTGTAGGTATGTGGTCCAAATATATATAGCTATGCATACTAACAAAGAGAATTTGCATAACATCTTTTATCCTGCTTGCCTATTTTACCGGGGCAAACTTGGAACTACAAGAACTTAAGGTCTATCCTTTCGAATAGCCTCGAAAAAAGCATTAAGATTCATGAATACACAATATCCTCGACTATCACATATTCCCCTTGTTTTTTCCCTATCTGTCACCTTAGGGATTCGAAGGGTCAACATAATAATAAGAAATACACCTTGCAAATATATACCAACCTCATATATATGATAAAGCGATATAGGTTTAGTACTGGAATCATGTCACTAGGGCCCTAGTAACAAGCATTAAACATAGCAAATGGGTACCAACACTCATACATCAATATCTTCAAGACAAACATCTCAAATCTCGATACATATGGATGATTACATGATCATTCTCATCCAAACCCCTTCCACCTCTTAAGCCTACAGAGAACTACTCACTCATGGTGATGAAGAGTGAGACCATGGTTGTTGGCGATGATGTCGGTGGCGGTAATGATGAAGAAGCCCTCTCTCCTGGGTGGGGAGCAGGATCAATCTAATCCCCGAAATGAAGATCATGGTCTCGGCCGCGCTCTGTTTCACGAAACGTCTCGTACTTCCAGAGGGGTAGGTTTTCAGGTATATAAAGCACCACGCGAAGGGGGGAGGCGAGGAGACGGCCGAGGGCCAAAAGGCCCTGGATGACGCGCCCTAAGGTACTAGGCGTGCCACCTGGTCCTTTTTGGGCCTCGTGGCTCCCCTCTCGTGATCCAAAGCTCCAGGCCCTCTATTTTGATGAAAAAACCCCCTGGTATTTTCCCCAATTTTATTTACAGCGAAAACTGACAGAAACGAGAATTTGCTAAAATAGTGTCAGATTCAGCAGTTTTTTCCAAGTATGGTGAGATTCTGGAGCAAATCTTTGAGCAAATTGCTTGGAAAATTAGATACATTTGAGATGTAGATGTATCAGCTTCTGATGGCGCGCTCGGTGGGCTGGTGGCGGACGGGGTCGTGATGCAAGGGCTGGCGCGGCCACGGCAACAAGCGTGGCGGCACTGAAACTCATGGAGCGCTCATGGGGTTCGGTCGGGGCGGATATGGACGTCTCGTGCATGGGCCGAGGCAGGGGCCTCGTGCCATGTTGAGCGCCATTGACCTCTGCCTCTGTTCTTGCGATTTCGGCAGCCATGGGGGCTGCAGATCCCATAGTCTGTTGATGGAGTCCTCTATCGCCATGGTGGCGTGCGGTAGTTGTTGGTCACCGTGTGCTTGACGGGGTCACAGGTACGAGCGGTGGTGATTCTCATGCTACTTTCGTTCAGCGGCGCGCATGCTTGGACGACGGGCCGGCGGCCTTGGACGGTGGGTGTGGCAGCGTCAACCGGAAGGTGAGTGGCGCTCGTTGGTGCTGGATGTGCTTCTTGGCTGTGAGGACAGCTAAGAGTCGGCAGAAGTCTTGTCCTGGCATAGTAGTGCTCCAGTGATCTTTACATCTGCTTTGTTGGAATCTCTAATGTTCTGCTGCTCTACGCTAGATCCGGCTCAGATAGCCCTCGGGCCGCCTGAACTACGTCTGTGCTATGTGACTAGGTGGTTTCCTGGGGAAACCCTTGGCTGGCTGCATGCCAGCCACATTGGCAATGACGAGGTCCATCGTCGTGCTTCTTACTGAAGGGATGGTGAGGTAACTTTCCTACACTCTTCCCCTTCAACCCCGGTGAAAACCTAGGTTGTGGCTTAGCGACGATAGTGCTCCTACGCCGTTCACCTCCTTGAAGGGGCCGCTTTGGGATGAGTGCACAAAGGGGTCTGCAGTGGGGCGAAAATGAAGTCGGGAGCGTTATTCAGCAAGATCAAGCCTTTTTGGGTGCTCAATCTCCTCTTTGTGTTGCGTTTGCTGGTAGGACGACACCCTCGAGCATGGGCGGGGAGGGAAGGGTCCCTCCTCCAGCAGCAACACAATGAGGCGTTCATTGAGCCGGTTCTTCATCTCTTTGGCGCTGATGTTCCTCCTCTCTTCTTTGGTTGCATGTGTCACTTTCCGTCTGCGACTGTTCTTCATGGTTTAGTCAAGATGGTTCTTTGGTGCCGCTGCTGGTGGACTTTGATTTTGTGTGCCTTTGTGCAGCTTCCAGCATAGCAGAGATCCAGCTAGGGGCGCACGTTAATTCCTACCCATTGCCCAAATCTGCATTGGGTTCGCAAGGCGATCGAGGACAATGTTGCTATTGTTCGGCCTTGCTGGAGGCTCCGGTGTTTGTAGTTCCTCTAGGTTTTGCCTCTTTTCATTTGAACTTGTTCAAGTTTATGTAATAAGCATCTTTTTATTATAGCTGGTTGAGGGCTTTATCTATTCTATCTATCTATTATATACTAAAAGCAAAATACGGAGATTTAATAGAGACACCACGTTAATCCACATCATCTAAATTAATTTTGATAGTTAGATCTAAAATAGATGGCTGAGATTTTAAAGAAAAATAGTTGTTACGTAACATATTTGACACTATTTACGTTAACATGGTCATGTAACCATGAACTTAAGATCAACAAACTTGCCACTGCACATAATAATACTCACGAAGCCAAGGCCTATTACGAATGAAAGTTAAATTAACTTCAAGGAACATCACTGAAATTGGAAAGATAAGCAGTTTTATTATGCAATGAACACATAGAGATATATCCGAATGTGTGCGTAACAGTGATGTTGCATGTTTTACTGACAAAAAGGGAAAAACTCGTTTGCCGGCACGACTTGGGGTGAACTTGTAAAAATAGTTTTTAGCATGTGATAAGTATTCATTTATGTTTGAGTCGGCAAGGCGGTGGCCACAAGGACACCGACGCGTGGAGGTATTTTTTGCTTATATCCCCTAAAGTCAAAGAAATTCAATTACAAATCACCTAGGTGATGTAAAAAAGTCCCCCTTTGACATCTTCATTTCCATTACTTCCCGTACCAGCTCATCTCCGCTTTGATCATTTTTTCCCTGGTTTCGCATCTCGACCACTTCGTCACGCATGCGTCTTGCATGGAGGATTCAGCCACGAGGGACAACCGATGTATGTGCCTGTGAAACGAACACTTGCTTGACCATGGTAGACGCGTTTTCCCGCCGCCGCACATCAAGAATTTACTCTATTCTCTTCATCGGCAGGGTGGGATTGGGTGTGGGGTTTAGCTAGGTTTCTTCTGTAGTAAATGATCCAATTGTTTAGGGTTGTTGTTGGGATGGAAGATGCGTCGCTTGTGGTTCATAGTATCGACCTTGTTTTATTGATGATGCCCTCCTTCTGTGTTCTTTGTGATGCCCTATTTCTCTGCGTGTGTGTTGTGATGCCATGTTGTTGTGTGGTGGATTTTGATCATCTGAGTGAAACCGTGAATCAAATCTTGGTAGTTCGTGTAGTTGCGAAGTAGTTGCAAAGCATTTGTATAGAAAGTAGTAGGTGATTTTGTTTAGAATTGTGTAGGAAGATTTCTGAATTTTGTTGTGTAAATAAATACAACACTTCGCAATGTAGGTGAATTTTTTGATTTGCTCATTGTCCCAATTGATCACAATGTTTTTCCTGCTGACTAATTAGCAATATGACCTACATTAGCACAAACATGTGTCTTTTATGATAGTTGCATCGCTAATACATGGTCATTGTTACGGATTAATGATTTTGTGAGAGAACTTGGAATGAACTAAATGAAAGGTTGCATGTGTTTTTGTCGGGCAATGATATCACGCATGGGTTAATGTGCATTTAGAAGGATGCACATGTAGTTGCTAGAGGTAGATGAAACAGATTTCCAGGGTCTGGCCAAGCAGAGACATTCTAGAGGTAGAGGTAGAGGAAGAGGCAAGAAATGAGCAAAATCAAGCTTATCACATGCCACCCAAGGTTCTGGAGAGGCAAGAAAAAGGCAGCTGCAACACGATCATATCATACCACAGAACCTCCCGCAGGAGGTAGAGCAAGATAATACATACAACACATGCCCAAGACCTGTTTACTTCTTGCTCTTTGGTGAAGGCAATCAGCAAGTTCAATTTCTTGACGTGAATGAATAAGATGTAGCTGAAAGTGAGAAAACAACAAATGCACCTGATGCGACAGTTAGTTGTTGCATATTTTGTGAAACTAGCAAGGCGGCCCTCGCAAATGCGAGGGCGTCACTTTTAATGTACTAAAAAATTATTGGGGTAAATTTACAGTTATATGGATATTCACATTCTATATATACTACTATAGTCACCATAAATGTAAGGCTGTATTTTAATAGCGATTGGGAAGGGAATACATGAGGTATTTTATTTTGGATGAATCATAATTGTCGCATTCCCTAAATACCACATGACTCACAATATATGTCGGTACACCACCGAAGCAAGCCATCAGCTTTTATGTGATCTTGGATTAGTATGTCAGTTTAACAATTCAAACCTATATTGTGTGCTCCTAGTAACCTTTAGGGTCTACTTAATTAGATGGTTTTTGATTTGTTTTCAAATGGGATAGACAAACAAATTTTTGTTGTTGAATTGACATATGGTATTTTCCTATAAATAGGCCTTGAAATTTTCTATAAAAAATAGATCTATACATTTAGAGCCTATTCAGAAACCTTGTGTTTCTTTCTTACCCTCATATGAACATGTGTCGTATATAACAGTCTGTTTGTCTATTTTTCACTGACCCATTTTAACATTCAAGTTTGTTGATTTTTACCTAGATGCATTTCAGGATATTTTCACGCGTAAATGGTGCTAAATCTAGTTTTGCATGTCGTTTCGCTAAGTAGGATATAATTATCGGTGTTCTCATCAAAATTTTCGATCATTCTATCTCATTGACCCTTACCTAGATTAATCTTCTAATGCCCTTGTATTTCTTGAAAACTAATACAACCCCTTATTTCTTCCTATACGAACTCTATCTATAGAGCGCTTATCTGTACGATGCATAGAAAGATGTAAGACAGAGCTAGTACAAAATGATTAATCTGTATGCTAAATAAAAAAGATAGCCGATGTGCTAATTAAGAAGGATAAACCGCTCTTGTGGTATAAAACATGGAGTTTTCATGCAATGTTTAATATTTAATCTCTCTATCAATTTCTCATTACTCGCGTAAGATCATGCGCCACCCAGTATAGAAAAAACATTGAAAAGCATATATTTGTTAATTGCAGTAATAAGATACGAACAACTTTGCCTTCTTATATCAGCGTCCGCGATCATGCCAGTTGGTCATATGAGGAAATATTTTTATTTGTATACACTTTAAATCTCCACTCTTAATATTTATGGTTAACGTGGATTTAACATATCCGATTAGTTTATATATGTGGAAGCACATGGTATCTCTCTTTTAGACATGTACATTGCTTTTAGTATATACTAATAGATTTGAGGGCATCATATTTATTTTTCTTAGAGGGGTGTTCATTGTCTTTACCATGTCTAGATTATGTCGGAAATAAATTTATGATTTTCTTATATTTATATTTCATGAAAGATAATACATTTTGTAGCCCCAATTCCCACTAAATAAATATACTCTGAAGAAACCATATTTAATTATCTTTTTTTGGTGAGAAATTTTTAGGAAATTTTTAAATAATGTAAATTTACCAGCTGCCTCGCTTTACATGATATTAAATTGTTATGTACAATTAAATTTTTTGATTTGGACTTAGTGTGAAATATAGATGCAGAAGAATAGTTCATGTAGCAACCTAGTTGCTTCTTTGACGGTAACACATTGAAATATTGGTTTGGTCTGGGTCAAAGTTTTTGTATGGATCCACATTTACTGCATTGTAATTTTCTGAGCTAGGGGTTCCCATGGCTCGTTCTTTTTTTCACCGCGTGTTTAGAGAATTCAGCTACTTTGGTAGTATGGCTTGTGTAGATCTTAGGATCCAAACTATTTGAATTCAACTTAATTCCCGTATAACTTTTAGAATTTGAGAGGTCAGTTCAACTACAACACATTACATTTTTTTATTACTTTCATACATATGTTCATGCTCAAATGGATGTATAGACGAATCAATTTATTTTAAAGCCTTTAATATATTTTCTTGTCACAATATCATTTTCTAAAATATATGCTACCATATCCTATGACAGTATCATGCATACACATCCAACTTTGGTGTTTTTCATCTCACCGATCAGCTTAGAGTTAGCTTTGCCTACCTATATCTACATCCCACGTAGATTTCATCCACATAAATCATCTAGCTGGTTTGAGAGCTCGTATAGCATCGGAACTCTTTTCTAGTTCCTTAGCAATCATAATTGTTTCGTCCTAGAAAATACTCCTTATGCATATATTTTAATCTCTGCTGTTAATATATGCAGTTAATGAAAAGTAAACGGGTTAGATTATTTAGCACATATGGAAGAACACGGTGACTTTCTTTTCATATGTATATTTTCTTTCTCATATATATGTGCCACCATATCGGTAGATAGTATTACTTGTATATTGTCATTTGATCTTTCAAAAATAAGCCGTCATATTCTAGGCTAGTATCACTCATATGCCGTGACACGCACACACACACATAAGAGCTTCAGAATTTTATTTATCTATATTTAGCACGGGAAATCATCCACATAAATCCTGTAGCTAGTCTGAGTGCTTGTTGTATAGCATCTAGACTCTTTTTTACGTTCTTTAGCAGTCTCTATTGTTACATTCTTGAAAATACTCCTTATAAATATGTTCTAAATTTTCATGATTAATGTACGTAGTTAACCACGAGTAAACGGGTTGAATTATTTAGCACATGTGGGAAAACACGGTGGCTTCCTTTTATTCATATATTGTCTTTGCATATATATGCCACAATATTCTTGGGTAGTATCACTCGTATGTCCTGACACACACAAAAGCATTTGCTAAAAGCAGACACGGTCAGCTTGTAAGTTTTTCTTCTCACCGATAAGTTCATAGTCAGCTTGGTATATCTATATATCTCTATTCGACACAGATTTCATATACATAAATCATGTAGCTGACCTAGGTGCACGTGTAGCATCCAGACTCTATTTCTCAACATTCCGAAACATGCTCCATGTGTATATATTTTAAATCTTCGGTTTCAGAAAATTCGAATTGGCACGACAATAGTCTAATGTTTTAGCTAACCTAGGTGCATGTATAGCATCCAGACTCTATTTCTCAGCATACCACAACAACTGGACTCGTTCGTTAGAGGTCACATTTGTTCTGTTTCGAAACAGAAAATTCAAATTGAAACAATAACAGTCTTATGTTTTCTATTAATTCCTACATTTTTAGGAAACCTATGTATTCCTACGGAAAATTCAATTCACACGACCAGATGTATAAGTATATGTTTTGTTCTTGAGAATCAAAGATATCCTAATTAAGTGGCAATATATATGTGTGCGAGACATCAAATTCTTTGTGTACTCATTGAAGTTATTCCGGCTGGTATACCACTTATATATGGTATACGTGCAGTGCTTTAACCTGATACATTTTCCAGTCTCTAATGCATAGATACGTGGGACCCTCATCTGATATGGTGGCAGAAATAAGAGATAGAGTTGGCGACCCGGAGGAATGGAACCTGGGTACGCGCGCACCCATTTACGAAAACTTCAAAAAAAATGCTATTTAAAAGTTTCCAAAAAATGTGAAGTAAAAGTTTGCATGTACATATTATGTTGATACTTACTCGTGTGAGTTTTCACGAAAAAATACCATTGTGTGTGGCCTGTATAAAAATGACAAAGTGTCCAAATGAAAATAGTGAACAGGAATTTGTACTATTCACAGGAATAGGAATTTGCATTTTGTCATTTTTGTGTAGGTCACACACAATGGTATTTTTCCGTGAAAACACACATGAGTAAGTATCAACATAATATCTACATGCAAAAATTTACTTCACATTTTTTGGAAACTTTTAAATAGCATTTTTTTGAACTTTTCGTAAATGGGTGCACGCGCACCCAGGTTCCATTCACCATTTTCGATAGAGTTGGCCTCTTTTTTCTGGAGAGACAGAGCTGGACTCTTTTTACGTCAAGTCTTCGGACTCTTTCGGAATTGGCTACTTGTTAACACGCGAGATACTACTCCGTGCTTTTCAGGTGTACGTGCTTTGTGTTTTGTAACGTGACATAGTTTACGTAACTTTGATCTCACATTTAATCTCATCCCTTACTACTACAATCAACGGAGCCAGTAATTTTAGCTTATGTGAATTAACCTGTCTCCGTTAAACATACTTATTTTACTTTTAGTATATAATTGATGGCCTTGGGCATCACAATGGTGCCATTCTTCATACACTCTCTAGAGTTGTAGAAATCTTCCCATATGCTTGCTTGAGTGTTGGTCCAGAAAAACCTGTCCCCACCAGTGTAAGTCCGTTCCACAAAGCGATACAGATTTTCCTCCCTAACAGTTCTCCAATCACCAAGATGTGTTGTGCCCACATTGAATTGCGGCACCCTCTCAATAAGATCATCCCTGTCAGCTGCATGTTTGTCTTTCTTTTTGTGACCAACTTTCTTGCCTCTTCCTCCAGCGGAACTCCCTGGTCCAGTATCTTGAGGTGCTCTAGGAGGCACGCGAGTGCTAGTACGGCACCCTGCAGGCCTCATGCCTTGCTCGCTTGGGAGAGGTGCCACGGCCAAGATCACTTGAATCACCTGTGAATAAGCAAATAGAGCGAGGATAGCAGTGGGGTAAGTGTACATGTCATCAGGAAATAGGGAGGCCAAAAAGCATAGCATATATTCAAGTGTTTTGATGGAGTTGTGCGAAAAACTGGGCGACCCGGTGTACGGCCCGGTCCAACCGGACGAGAGACCGTGCGGGCCGGTTTCCCATCCGGTTGACCGGGCCACGCGCCGGACCGGCCGGTTGAGCAGCCGGTTGACCGGGCCTGGGGCTGGGTTCTGTCGAATTGTGAGATTTGCCCAGAAATTCAACCACAAAATCATGCACAAACTCATAAACTTGAACATATACTATAACAATAGAGTGGAATATGTGCATAGTGGTGTGAGACACTCTAATGGCATGAGGACTTACAAACCCTAACCCTAACCCTAAATTTCTCAACTTTTCCTCAAGAATATGCAATGTGTGAGGAGGACTTAGAGATAGAGGGAAAGGGAGAGCAATTTACCCGAAGACATGGTCCTCCTTGCTCAAGGGAACAAAGAGAACACCTAGGGAGGGCTTGAGAGACAAATTCTCAAGATCTCCAAAAGTAGCTTGAGAGGGACCAAATCCCTTGGTGGAGATGATGCAAGAGTCCTGATCTATGATTTGGTGAAGTTTGAGAGGTTTCTAGTGGTGGGAAGGCCCTAGGAAGAGGTGAGGATGATGGAGGTGGCGACCATGGTATGTATGGTGGAGGGGGGAAGTGAGGAAGAAGATCCCCAAGGGGTAACCTCCTCCCCACTTAATCAGCCGCACGGCCGGTTTGCCGCCCGGTTGACCGTGCCTGGCGCCGGATGGCCCGGCGCAGAGGCCGGTCCAACCGGGCCAGAGACCGGCCAACACTTTTTGACGTGTTTTTCCTCATTTTGCCCCTATTCTTTGTGCAATTGTGTGTGAATACTTAGATGATGACATGTACGTATAGATAGATAGATAGTGATGAGATGAGCATAGACATGGGGTTGGAAACACAAGGTTCTCTAGGCATACCCATTGGAGTGAAAATCCAAACAAGATGCAAATAGCAACAATGGGCATGATTCGAAATATATATCAAGAATCATGAATAATTTTGAAGTGATTTTTGCAATAAGATCATTTAGCCTTATATAGTCAATTCAATTGTAATTGAGGCTTAATGAGGGGCGGGGGATTACTCCCCCTATGTTAAAGCGCAAATGTCATGAGACCTCGAAGAGACATGCTTAGGTCCATATAATGACATTGGATCTATTTATGTTGCACACATAGGTATGCATCATACCAAGGTATGGTAAGATGACTATCCCCTTATGTGTTGTGCCTCTAAGGTAGATAGCAAGATAAATGCAAGAATATAGTGCAAGAAGTTATTCAATCTAAGTTTTTAGGATCAAGAATACCAAGTTCTCCTCTCAAGTTAACAAACCGGGCTTCATCCAAAGGCTTAGTGAAAATATCCGCCAATTGGTATGTTGTCCCCACATGAGTGAGATCAATGTCCCCATTGGCAACATGGTCGCGTAGGAAGTGATAGCGAATGTCAATGTGTTTGGTGCGACAATGTTGAACCGGGTTATTGGCGATCTTTATTGCACTTTCGTTGTTACATAGAAGAGGCACCGTACCAAGAGACATACCATAGTCTTTCAAGGTTTGCTTCATCCATAACAACTGAGTGCAACAAGATGTCGCGGATATATATTCGGCTTCGGCGGTGGATAAAGCGGTGGAGTTTTGTTTCTTGGATGACCAACTCACCAATGACCGACCAATAAATTGGCCAGCCCCGGAGGTAGACTTCCGGTCAACCTTATCACCGGCCCAATCGGAATCCGAATAGCCAATGAGTTCAAAGGTTGACCCCTTTGGATACCATAGCCCGAGAGTAGGAGTGAGAACAAGGTATCTTAGAATCCGTTTGACCGCCATCAAATGGCTCTCCTTAGGAGCATATTCAAAACGAGCACACATCCCTACACTTAGCATGATATCCGGCCTAGAGGCACAAAGGTAGAGCAAGGATCCTATCATGGAACGGTATACCTTTGTAACATCCCAAAAATTTCAAAATCAACAAAGAGACCATCTCCCTTGTTCAAATTTTTGGAGCTAACAAAAACTCTATTTGAATTATATGTGTTGCATAGTATGAATGCATGTATGTGTAACTTTGCTATGCTATGTGTTTTAAGTGCTTGACAATGTCTCAAAACCCTAACCATGATCATTTAAAATCAAAGGGAAGCAAAGAAGAAAAAGAGAAAATGCAAAAACCACCACATATGGGCTTATGGCCATTTTTGCAAATCTTTAACCTAGGCCATATTAACTTGTGCCAATGGTTTGAAAACATAAATAAACTCAAAATAATACTTTTTGAATCAAAGAAACCCAAATCAAAGCAAAGGAAAATTCAAAAGCTTGCAACATGTGATAATGGTCAAATCTGACTTTTATCTCAGGGTACCCACTTTGGGCCCCTGCATTAAGAGATTCTTAAACCAAACTCTCCCAAATCTTTGCACCTCATCCAAGACCTCATCAAGTTGAACACATTTTTTGTTGACCACTTTGACTAGTTCCTTTTCTATTGCTTAATACAAGGAGGCAAAGTGACAACTTTAAAACAGAAACTAGCAAAATAAGGATGTTTAATAGAGGCACCACGTTAATCCACATCATTAGAATTATTTTAACTGTTAGATCTAATATTTGTGGCTTTGATTTAAAGAAAACAAAGGTTACGTAAAAATGTGGTTGGTACAAGTAAGGGTCAACAATGTCATGTATATAAAGAGTTGGAACAGATTTGTGAATCGGCAAGATACGGTTGATAGTTACAATATTAGTAATAAATCCATACAGTTCCGTTTGGAAGGTGTTTACGTGGACTCTAAATTTATTTGGACTCCTACAGGTTTCCTTTTAAAAGTGTACCGCTCAAATCTACCTCCCTTTAAATAGCTGAATCCGTTCCAAAGAGAGAAATAAAAAAGATGTGCTCGCTTGCTAGCTAGCTGGGTAGTTAAAATTTGATTACTTTTGTGTGTGGAGATAGGATATAAGGTTTGAAGGATTTTTGGGCTGAAAATGACATAGATGGGTACGTTCCAAAAAAACAAGGTGCAATCGCTAGAAATTGATCACTTTTAAGTGTGAAGATGTAGTAGGATATAAGATTTGAACGAAATTTTTGCTGAAAATGACATAGCCTACAAACAAATTTGCAGCTAGCCAGTTTATACACGTGAGGTGTATCACGTTACCATGTATGCTCATGTGAGAAAAATCCCTGTTCAAAAATGATATGCATCGCTGTACTATGCACGCGCGGCTAGGTGAAGTATATACTTTCAAGGGCTAATGGCCAGAACTTAATTAGTTCAGTTGCTTAATTAAGCTACTCATATCAGTAAACAGTTCAGATAAAAAGTAGTTCGTCCCATTTAAAACAATTGTACAAAAATGAATACATATATAGATATGTTTTAATGTGTCCATTCTTTGGCAATTATTTTAAACCAGATGAAGTATGTCATACAGTCAAATTCTAGGATCTTGCAAAAAAGAAAAGTCAGCATACTTGATGATCTTACATAGGCTTTGAAGTGGCCGATGCACAGGTCCGGTATATATATGTTGCCGGTGCACATTATTATTAGATGCGAGAGACACATGCCATGGTATGGGACTCAATAGAGACCTATTATGCACACGCGGCTAGGTCAAGTATAATTTTATGGGCTAATGGCCAGAACTTAATTAGTTTAGTTGCTTAATTAAGCTACCCATAACCATAAACAGTTTAGATAAAAAAGCTACTTCCTCCCATTTAAAACAATTGTACAAAAATGGATACATATTAGATATGTTTTAATGTGTCCATTCTTTGGCAATTATTTTAAACCAGATGGAGTATGTCATATATAGTCAACTTCTAGGCTCTTGCAAAAAAAAATCAACATAGTTTATGAGCTTATATATATGCTTTGAAGTGGCCTATGCGCGGGCCGGTATATATATGTTATCAGTGCGCATTATTATTAGATATGAGAGAGACATGCGTTGGTTTGGGACTCAACAGAGACCTGTGATTCAAGTTTCACCATGAAAAATATGATATTTAAAATATAACACATTTCAAAATTATAGAGGTGATGAAAAAATAGAGGGACAAGGTAATTAGTAACAATTAAATTTGGCTTGCCTAATAAAGAGGGTGCCTATTTTTCTTTCAGTTCATGAATAAAATTTATTAGTGTTATTAATGTTGTGTACTGATCTAACATCATTAGAAAACCATACTTCTATATAATAAGATAATATCACCTCCAAAATAAACACATTAGTGTTTTAAAAGTTGATCTTTCAGGATGTACGTGTGTTCATAGGGATGAGTGTATTTACACATTTGTGAGCATAAAATCAATATTTTAGGATGCTTAAAGATTCTACTCACATATGTGATATTATATTTAGCATAACACTTTTGATAACCATAGGATAGTCTTATGTATTATCAAATACTTTATTTCTCGAACACTTTAAACGCACTAAAACTGACACCCTCGCATTTGCGAGGGCCACTATGCTAGTTAATATAAAAACAGGCTCTTTAGCCTGCTATCTAAAAAAAAACATGATCTGTGCATCACCTCCAGCTAGCGAATCTGTTGAAAAGAAAATTCGTTCCTACCTACTTCCCGTAGTTTTCAATTCCAAAACAGAAAAGATTTGGCGGGCAGTTACGACTTCAACACGGAAGCTACTCGTGTACTCCGTATAAAGGTTCGTTTATCCACTGTCCATCGGCAATCTCAAGATACATGTACTTGAACCGATCTCTCCTTTGCCCCCATAAACCTAGCTTACATCATTGATCGTTGTGCGGCAGCGACAAACTGAAGCCATCAACAAACTTACAGAAAAACAAAGCCCTGGATACATGGGCAGGCAGCCGACGACAGGGATGGACGACGTCGAGCGGCAGGCACCCCACGGAGATACGGATATCCTGGAGAAGAAGACCAAGGCCGCCACAGATTGGTGGATTGAGTGCATCGCCGTGTTCGTCGCCTTCGTCGGCGCAGCCGTGATCACCGCGAGCATACTCGTCCCGGTCGCGTACTATCACTATCGGGTCGACGCGCATTACTACATCGCCATAGACTCCGTCTCCGACATCAGCCCCGTCAAGGGCCTCTCGTTCAACCTCACCCTCGGCGTGGCGTCACGGAGCCACGGGTCCAAGGCTTGCATCAGGCCCGGCACTTACGCGGAGGTGTCCTATCATGGCGTCAAGGTCGCCGCAAGTGAGCCAGAGGCCGGGTGGCTCTGCGCCGGGCCGAGAAAGTCAGCCGAGAAGCGCGTCGCCGCGAGGGTGACTGCGGTGCCCGTCGCGCGCGTGCTGGACGAGCTCACGTTGGACATGAAGAAAGGGGCGGCTGTGTTCGACATCAATCTGTACCTCCCAACGGGGTCATACGGCTTGGGAGGCGGCCCAGGCGGGGATGGTTGGGTGTCGGGGTGCAAGGGCAGCCGAGTCGGCGCCGCCGCCGTGTGGTGCGATGCCCCCAGCATAGAACCAACGTTGTAGATGTTGATTAATTAATACCGATAGTGTTTTTTCGTGCTTTCGATCATTTGCCAAACAAGTTCTAGCCCGGTTGCGTCAACCCGAACATGTAAGCAGCATACATCTGCACCTTGCTTCTTCGGATACATGTTGCTTGGTCAGTTGGTCACCCAGTACTCCAGTAGCTCCCCTTAACAAGAATGCCGCAAGTCTTTCTATCTTCTATGTTCTACCGCAAGATTTTATTTCTTCTACCCTCTGATTTTTGGTGTTGAAGGACTGAATTGGAAGCATGTGCTGTGTGGGGTGATGTCCAATCGGTGACTACTAAATCTCGTTGCTCGCGGAGTGGCGATTGCTGTCTTCAAAGGCTTGTATGGCGAGGATGTTTGCATGTGTCCATGCATATCTCCTACTGCGTGCAGTCCTCAATCCCCGGAGGACGACGAGCAAGCAAAGGAAGAAGAGGGTCAGTATGTTTTTCTTTGTAGTTTTGCTTGGTATTTGGTCGTTTTACGTCGCTTGTATCATCTTTTGTTTTCCTTGATAAATACTACTATAAGATATAAGATGCCTTTGGGTGTCTTTCCTCAAAGAACTACTACTATTTGCAAATCACCCTAGTGAGAAAAGTAGTTCAGAAAGTTCACATTAGCAGGATAAGTACTCTTTTTTTGCGAAAATTCTGCCAACGACATGTACTCTGGAGGGACCACAAATAGTTTGCCATAATTCCCAACAAGATCAAGCAAATCAGATGAAATGGAAAGCTCGTGGCCATCTTGAGCCGCAACAATTGTTTACTAATATCAAATGGACCCAGTAAGACAACCAAACCTGAGGATAACATTGATTAATGGGACGTTTGCTGTGGCCGCCACGAGATTGATTCTCAAGTTAAGCATGGGCGAATCTCTCCGGATCTTGCTGACCACTATCTTAACTAAAGGGCCTATTTAGGATTGATGGATCCAAAGCTGTGCAGCGCGGTTCTCGGTTCTTACCGGTGCAAGCGACGCTTGTGTGGTAGAGTCAAGTGTAACCATTTACACTTGGCACTGCTCCCATACCGGGAACATGTAGCTGGCGAGTTCTGGGAATTCCATTTCGACCGATGCTGCTCCAAAGCTTGTATATTATTACTGCTACTATTAAGTCCTTGCACTAATGGATACTAAGATGCATATGATTTATTTGTTCCATGTACATTCGCAAAAGGATGCACGCGCTACTTAGCCAAAGGTTGACGATATCGAGCTATATGAGGAGCTAGATGCCTTTATTTGGAGGCTGACTACTTCTGGATCTTTCTTGGTGAAATCCATGTATCTAAACCATGCGAACACAAATAATAGGTTCCTTCCAAAAATACATTTGGAAGCTAAAAGTTCCACTAAATATTTTTTTATATATATTGTTCTTATATAGAAAAGTTTTGTTAAACGATGAACCTTGCAAAGAGGAATTGAAATGAAAGTAAGAAATGGTGTTTCGCTAGCAAAGACGAAACAGTTCAACATATTTTTCTTTCATGTCCATATGCTTATTTGTCTTGGCAAGCATACGGCAGCCTCCCTGCCTGCTTAGGCTTGTCCCATTTTCTTGTTCGATTGTTTCTTTTGTCCTGCTAGTTCATTGCTACTGTCCAACCTACCCACGCGAACCGATTCGGTCGTTTAAAAGCTTATATAACTCATACACGAAAACACAAAACACTTATGATTTATTCATTGCTTCTCTAAAAATGGAAAAATATTTGTACAATTCTAAAAATCATAAGGTATAAAAAATGTTCACGGGACTTAAAACTGTTCGTACAATTCAAGAAAAGTTCATGAGGTATAATTTTTTTTCGTGAGATTCAAAAAATATCCATACAATTCTATAAGTATTTTTGAAACAAGACTGTGATGTTTGAAAAATGTGTGCCGGCCTTAAAAATGTTCGTACGGTTCAAAACAGTGTTTGCAAAGTTTAAAAATTGTTCCCGGAATTCAAAAAATGTTCATGCAATTCAAAATTACCGTTAGGTTTCAAAAAAAATCATGAGACTTAAAAATGTTTGTATGGTTAAAACAATGTTTACACGGTTTAAAAACTGTTAGAGAGATTCAATAAATGCTCACGCGATTCAAAACGACTGTAAGGTTTCAAACATATTCGCGAGCCTTAAAAATGTACGGACTGTTCAAAAAATGTTTGTAAAATTTTAAACAGGGTTATAGTTCAAAAAAGGATCACGGGTTTAAAAAATATATTCATATGAAGTAAAAAAAATATTCATGCATTGCAATTTAACTATTCGTGGGATTAAAGAAAACATTTACACATTACATTAATAAAATAAATTCATATTTTCACATAAAAGAGAAAGTAATAACCAAAAAAATTAAGAAGAAAACATGAACACAAAGGGAAAAAGCAAATAGAAGAGAAAAGAAATAAGAAAAAGAAAATTCCGGTAGAAAATAAAACTTATAGCAAAGCAAAAGATAAAAGATGTTAGGGAACAGAAGTATCTAGGAGCGGCGTTCCCTCTAACCTGTTCACAGCAGTAATTCAGTCCATTTTGTCCCCCTCAACATGAGAAGCTGGCTCCTTCCCTAAACTTGTACATGTGTTTTTTCCACTAGCAATGGATAGGCGCGACGGCACGCCGCGCCGACTATGTGATATGATGGTTCTAATATTTTGAAGATCATACTTGATTTTTTTGTTTGAACAATGAGTTTAAGATGGTTCGTTATAAAATCTAATACATCGTACACTGAAATTTTGTGTATAAAAGGTTAATCTTGAGAATCAAGTAAATTAGCATGCATTAGAGGGATGCGGAAATGTAGTCTGGTGAATCTACAGAATTCCAACTGGTTAGAGATAATAAGAGTATGCCAACAACAGCTATGAAAGGTAATTAGAAAAAAGGGAATTCCACATCTTTCTATGCCTATGGCATCTTAGAAGCACATAGTTTGCCTTGTAGCCTAAGGCAAATAATCATGTATACAGAATAATAGCAAAACTTTACAGAGCAGCAGCAAAACTGAAGAGAACAATTCTCCATTAGCAGTTTTTGGTCCTTCCTCAAGAAACCTATATAACTATTGGACTGAAATGATAGCTAGCTTTTAACGTGTGGTTCTTCTAACTTGTGGTTTAGCACTCTTTTCATCGTGGTTCTGTACGCTCAATCAGATTATCTTGAGATTTTCTAAAACACACGTCTTCAACCCTTCCTATTTGTTGTATACCACATCAACTTCTGTTAGACGCTGTTGCCAAACCTGAACATTTTTTTGTTCTCTCTCCAGTTGTTTGCTTGACTGGGTATTCATTCTAACGTCAACTCTGGTATGAATTGAACTTGTAAATAGGAATTTTTGCTAGCAACCATTCCTTGACACCAAAAGAGGTTTCTCGCTGCATTCAAATATAAATATTACTACCCATGAGTGCAAAATCCAAAACTTCCGAGCATAGCTTACTATAAGTCAGAGCAAGACAAAAAATCCTATCTAAAAGATATGATGCCTCCTAGCATACATTCTTTCCACGCATGTATGACCGATAAATATGCTTATGTAGTATCAATACAACAATGCCACATGCCCTTTCAGCTCTATATAACAAAGGATACAAAATATAACAATACAACGCTGATACGAAAGCCTGACCAAAGGAAAACCATTGATGCCACACTTTTCACCGTTGAAATTACTCATTTAAAAAAGGAACATAAGCAAAGGCAATAAACTGAATAGAAGCACACTTCTCAAATATTAATAGAAAGATCCATAGTTTAAAATTACTCATGTTCTTAACAGAAAGGCGTACCAATAGAACATGTATAGAAAATGAGACCGGGCGTCTTGAACTTACTTGTGTGTCCTCCTTGGATAATACTATCATTCCATGGCTCGAGAACCTCGAATCTCGTAGAATTTAACACCTTGAATTGAGAAAAAAAATGACACAAAATCTGTTACTTCATGGAAGTACAGACCAATGCAGCACAAATGAAACATGTGATTTTCACCATATACTTTACTTATAAATAGCAGCATCTTGCAAGAATTTCATGCCATATTTGTATGTGTGTAACTAATCATGGTGCATGTAATATGATATTATAGTTGTGCCTTTCAAATATAGTACTGGAATATCAAATAATTGAGAAAATCCACTCAGGAGCTAGTGTTAGGAGTAAACTACCAGGGAAATGGCTGGGTCACATTATTATGGCTCTATCAACTAATAACTTGTCTCCTCATGATGTAACTCATTTTTGAGATAGAGAAGTATAAAGCGTCAGTGGAAAAAAACCCAGTGAAAAGCCATATTAGTCAATCTGGGAATGTCTAAAAACCAGTTAAATGTATAACTCTTTTCCTGGCATTGTCATGTCATCAGAAAACAAATGCACCTTACTGGAGGATAAAGTGACATGCATTGATAATTCTGACATGTATATCATCTGACATAAACAATTTGGGATTTTTTAATAACTACACACGCAATACCATCATATGTAATGCTCCAATAGCTCCAAGAGCCAGTGTGATAACGAAAAAGAAATACCAGATGTCAACCCTATAAGTGCCAATATGATGACTAAGCACAATTTAACCCGGACACACATTACTTAACCCTAGCACTATTTTGTATCCAAATTACTAACCATTGGACTTGATATTAGGCACTAAGTGGCAGTTCTCTTAACAAACAATTAACACTGGTTAAAAAAGAGTGAAGTAATTTAACATTCAAATTTAGTACAGAGAAAACGGGACTTGATGTTAGGCACTTCTCTTAACAAACAATTAGCACTGGTAAAAAAAGTGGTATACTATTTAATAACCTTAATAGGAAAAAATCAGTTCTGGTAGGAGCTGTCCAACAGCTAATATCTCAGAAGGAGGGAATACTAAAAAAGCGAATAGCATGTTGATTCTATTAGCATAGCATTCTACCAAGCACAAGTGCAGAAGCATCTTTATTCTACCAAAATTACTCCCTGTAAAATTAAAGAAAAAAATAATGTATCAGGGAGAAGTTTTTGCGCCTAGGATACAATCAGAATTGCAAGTTTGTATGTTATAACAGAGGAGATCCAATTGTTACTATTGTTAGCACAAAAGGAAACAACACACCATTTCGTATATGGGATGAAAACTCTATCAAACATTCCCAATTCTGAATCTCTATCCCCCACAAGTTTACAGGCTTGATGTGGATCATACCTACATTTTCATTCAATTTGCAAGTCAGATCTCAGACAATTGAGATATTAGCAGTAAGAATAATATGAAGGCAGGCGGTCGGCGGAAGCGAGGAGCCGTCATCAGCCTGGAAGAGATAGCGCAGGTACTACCACTGGAGGTCCTTGGGGCACTTGTCCCAGTCACGTATTATCATTCCACAAGTTGTTTCCCTTAGGTAATATAAAGGAGAAGTAGCAAAATAAGGAGTAACGAACTCCTAATCGCCAAATATTAACGACTAAAATATATGCAATTACTTTACCTGCAGTTGTACTAATCTATATTCATAGGAAACAAATTGAACTAATTTATATTTGTTGGTGTCCACCAAGAGCAAAAAAGAAAGGAGTTAGCATTTAGAGCTATATATAATTAGCTTTGTAACCAAACAGTACCATATGAATTATTTGTTCTAGAACAATAACGACAAAGTAACTACTTCTCGCTAAACCATCAGAGATAAGCTGACCCAAAGGGGACAAATTTACCATAGCAGATATATCTGACATGCATGTAAGAGTAGTGCTACTTACTGATAGTAAAATAGAATAGAAGACAAATACAACAAAAATCTGAAAAGAATCATGACTAAAGAAACTCAACAAAGTGATCAAAATTAACAGTTCATTCATGGAGAAAATAACTTAGGACAGTAAAAGAAGATTTTGCGGCAAGAAGTATCAACTCTCAAATTACCAAGTGTGCAGAAGTTTCTAAATATATCATAAGCACATATAGACCATAACATGTGGTTCTATGGATATGAACATCTAATAGAAAATATGATATTTGCAAATGTTAGGAACTTGTTTTATCATGGAATGGCTGGTGCATTTTTATATTTCATTAGTAACTAATGCAGAGCATGATAGAAAGGACGAACCAATTCAGTTAAAAAGATTGAAATTAATTCCCTAAACCCAACAACAAAACCTCAACTGCAATCTAGTTGTTTTGTAGCACCATATCGGTACATCAATCTAGAAAAGCAATGATGCTATCAACTATCACTCAGTTATCAGTTCCTTATGCCAAAACTTGGCAACGTATATTGCATATGTACCGTGCAAATACCTAGTTTCAACTGATTTCTCCTTTTTTTTTGCCATAGTGGTATACCACCACTTCCAAAGAGAGGTATATGTTGGTCATAAATTTCATGTATATCAACTTAGACCCAGCTTTGTCATTGTCCAATGCTTAGTGATGTACAATAAATCTATGTAGTGTCGTTCAAATTTCAGGTTTATATCCATGACTCTGAAGGCAGCAACAACCGAACATAAAATAAACAATCAGGCCTTCCTTGTAGCTCAACTGCTTGTCTCTATAGCTCCTAGTCGTTGAGATATATACTTAAGATTTGTTGCTAGTATTGTAGAATAAATCAACTTCGGCCAAGACAATGAAAGAAATAGAGGATGAGCAGCAAAAGAAGAGTAAGTCCATGGTGATTGGCCGACCTGAGGAGGAGGCTCCTTTCCTTGTCCCAAGAGGAGGACGGGTCAGAAGATTTTAAGTTGAGGAGGCCCACCCGAGCGCCTCCCTCTCCATCGTAACACTGCCCCAGAGATGCTCTTCCCCATAGTTCCTCTACACAGGCACACTCCACCGCCCTGGACACCGCCATAACCATGAGTAGCGTGTCCAAGCTGCTTCCTGACCCCTGCCACCTGCGGCGAATCGACAACCGTCAGTAAACTAATTTAGGATCCGACAGCAAGGTACAAAAAAGACAATATCCACCATCAAAGGTCATTGGAATCAACCTCTATTGTGTTCTAAAAAAGCAAGTGACATACCAGGAATGCTAAAAGGAACGTGATCAGAGCATTTATAAGATTTTGGCATAGAAAGTTGGGGCACTGTCGTACCGAAAGCAATTTTTTGTGTCTTAACATTTCGATTCATGTCATTATTCTAAACCTGTACATATATAACGTTCTGGCAATCTATATCCACATGATTCTTTTTTTTTGTAACAAAGATGCAAAAGCAACCTTGTCTTATCTAAACCTGAAAAGGGAAAACTATACATGAACGAATGCATTGAATAAAAAAGGTGGTTACATATGATAGGACTCACACGTTATCGAAATTTGACAGATGTTTTCTGTCCAAACCTGATCAGACTAAACTAAACACCAAGGCAAAGAGACTCAAAAATGAACATCACGCTAAGAGATTCTCACCTTTTGAGGCCCTTTGCTTCTTGTCCATCAGGGAGGCATGCTGCCTTGTGCCGCAGAGGAATGGACATGCTCCAGCTTGCCCACCTGCAGACCTGAAAGAGAGCCTGGAGAATGTCAATCATGAGACACTATGTTGTAGAAGCAGATTAAGCTTAGCCATACACAAAGATACATGTCAAATTCGAATTTTCCATTTAAGATAAAGAATGTTTGGAGAAAAAGCTATTTACAATGATCACATCTAATAGAACAAACCTCTGCGATGATTGTTCCATCCTCCAACTGCACTTGTCGTAACTTTGAGGGTTTTGGCAAATGCACAAACAAGAAGCATGCAATCTGATACACCGCTCCCATATCCAGCGCCTGGGAACGCAATCTGCCCCTCTTCATACCGAAACAAACACATGGAATCGTCACATTAATTAGCAAATCTGCACAGATCTATACACATCCATTTGAGAGGGCTCCAGGTAAGTACCAGGAGTTTAGGGAAATCCGGCCCTGTTTGAGCCCTCTTGCGGGCCTCCTCCATGTGTTTCTTCTTGCTTGGACTTCTCTCGCTGCCCCTGGAACCCATCGACGAAGGGAGGCTCCTCTTACCATTACCATTTGTAGGAACTGAACTCGATTACGGCATGGCAAAGATATAAACCTGTCCGAAAATTCTGTAGAACGATTCAACGATAAAGGATTTCCGCACAGAAATAATAGATTTCACCGAGATTTGAACAGATTGATAGGTGCGTCGTACCTGAGATTCCGGTTATTCAGCCCCTGATTCCTCCAACCTCGTCGTCCACCATGGGAGCACGGCCTTGGCCGGGACCTCCTGGCAGCCTACCATGTCGATTGTCGTCCATGCGGAGCAGCAACAACAACATCCATCGGTAGGGAGCACAAAGCAACCAAAGAAAATCAGTACAACCCAAAATACAGAGGGAAGATTTAGGAAGGAGGTGGAGGAAACTCACCGGCGATGGAGACCCCGCTCGTCGATGGTGATACAGTGTGTTGGTTGCTGCAGCAACGTCTGCCTTTTCCTCTCCTCCTCCGCCCCTTTTTTACCTCTTCTCCTCCGCCGTCTTGGAGGGCGGCCAGGAGTCCTCCGCCAAGAGCGGTCGCAAGCTGCAGGCACGCACGCCGGCGCCATAGTCTAGCTCGCCACCGCTGTGTAGCAGTAAGGTTTGGTGTGGCAGAAGGAGAGGTTAGGTGCGGGAGATGATGGTTATCCTCTCCACGGCGGCCACACCACCTTGTGCACCGAGGAAAAGGAGCCCAAGGCCAGGGCATGGAGGGCATCGAGGGCGGCTCCGGCCATCGGAAAAAGGGAGACTGGTTAGGCGGCGATACAAAGAAGACAAAAAGGACAGGAAGAAGAAGAGAAAACAGGTCACGTGCTGAGCAGTCAAAGCGGCGGTCATGCCCACCACCACACGGCCAAGGGCCCACCACAAACTAAAAAGGCTATGACCACCCACGATAAAGGAAAGCCCATGACATACCAAAGAAAAGGAGCAATAAAAAGTGCAAGAGGATACCGGATATGTACACAGAAAAATTGCACGGTAAATCATCCAGAAAACTACATACGTGTCACCTGAACGTTAATTCCCAAACAAGACCAAAATTAGGAGAAAAATTGGATCTGTTAAGGTTTAATATAGTAGTTATGTAGGAATTGACGTGCACCGCACACATAGAGCTGTAGAAAACAAACAGGCTAGAGGTCTAGAAAGACGAAAAGTAGATAGGTTAACCAATGCATTAAGGGGAAACCTTACTTGCCGCCCATTAGCGGGAGCCACCTGGCCTTCCTTTCTTTCGGAGGCCCATGCGACATGCTATTAGCTCAGTGGTAGAGCGTGTCCCTAATAATTATATCGTTGTGCCTGGGTTGTGAGGGCTCTCAACCACATATGGATAGTTTAATGTGCTCATCAGGCATCGCTGAAGGCAATCTGGGTGCGCCGGCCTATTAATTTTTTCGCTGGTTAGAAAGAAGTGCAAGACGTGTTTGGTTCGGGGTTTTCAACTTGTTATTAGATACCAGCGGCACCTCAAACCGTTAATCATGTTTGTTTGAGAACCTCCATAACCATATGCCGTGTAAGCAAATCATGCCGCTAGTCTCGGTTGTTACTGCCCACCCCCCACCGGAATCAAATTACGTTACCAACCAGCTCTTCCTCAACCTTAGCTCCCCACCTCGGGCCGATCTGCTCCGATTCGTTCGACCAAGTCCTCCTCCGTCGTTGTCGGAATCTCTCCATCAAGTCCTTCGCCGCCGCCGGCATCCATCCCCAGTACCAGCCGCATCCATCCCAGCCCGCATCTTTTGCCGCCTGCACCAATAGCCCCAGCTGGCTTCTCCAAGATCTCCTGCGGGCCTGAGAGTTTGAGCTCATGCTGATCCATCCCCACCCGAGCTACGGCTGCCGATCTGCTCCTCCAGCCAAGTCCACTCAGTCGGTTGTCGCCTAGTGCCCTACTCAACCTGGTCAGGTTCTGTTTATGTCACAGAACCGAACCAAACAAAAGTGGAGTTTGTCCTTTACGACACCAGTTACCCCCCCCGCGGTTTGATTGCATTTGCATTACTGTTACCATTTTGAATCAAACACGTCAGCAATACTCTTTTTTTTACAAAAATCGAACACTAGCTCGCTGGTTGAAAACTCTGGTCCATGAGCAAGGATACGCAAGTTTGAACCCCTGCGTTGACGATCCACAACTATTTTCCAAATTTGAATAAATTTTGATTTTAAGCAAATTTGAGTTAAACAAATTCTAGATTTAGAAAAATCATATATATAAGTTCAGATTACAAAATTATTCAAATTTGAAATTTGCTCGAATTTAAAAATTGAAAAATGCTCGAATTTGAAATTTGCTAGAATTCAAAAAGAATGTTCAAAATAGAAAAAGGAATAACAGAAAAACTAAAAAGAAAAAAAGAAAAAGCGAGAACCGACAGAACCAGAAAAAGAACCGAAGAAAAATAAACGAAAAAGAAAATCATACGAGATGGACGTGCGGACGTTAATCTGTCCCGCAGCCTGGCAGGAAATAGGTATTGGCCGCATTAAGCGTTGAATAGGATATGCCGCACGCGAGCGGGTGATAGTAGTCTGCCGCTTGGACGGCGGGGGAGGTTACTGGAGGACCGTAGGAGCTGCTACTCTGGGCTATTAGGCTGAGAGGATGTCACAGCTAATTTGGCAAACCTTTGTTCAGCCCAAAGCTTTCTGGCAAAACAGCCCGTTCTCTCAGTCAAAGGAAAAATGTGGACTGACAAGCCGAGGCAAATTGGCCAGAAGCCACAACCACACGGCCCATCTATCCTTGATAGTTACTTGCTGCTGACAAGCCCAGGTTTTTCTTTCCTAATAGGTTTGCAACTTGAAAGCAAAACACTGCGGATACAGCATACTGGTAGACTGTAGTAGTTTACAAGTTAAGCACCAAAAAAGCTACTAGTGGCCAAGTGCCACCAATCAATAATAACTGCTCATGTTTAGCAAAGATAAATAAGAAGGTAAATCTCCTAAGCGAGGTACCAACACTGTAACATGTAACAACTTAGTACCACCTGTCTTTCCCAAATATCAAAATCAACTAATCCCTGCAACTGGATGCTGGTCTTAAAATAAGCAACAAAGCCACGTCTCAACCGATGCTGGACACCTCCGAAGAACAGCTGCTTCGAAAGGACGCTCTTTATCGACGCGCCATCGAGAGGAAATCAATGGCGAAACTTGGTCGGTCCCAGGCTCCCGGCAACTGGATGCTGGTCTGAACATTGGATTTTCGTGGTCGCCGCCGGGCCAAGACAGCTTTGCGTTCCCTCTCACTTCAGTCTCAGCCCGCAACTCGAGTTGGACGGTGCGGCAGCTGACAAGGGCATCTATTCCTCGGTGCAGCCACCGAGGAGGATCATAAAACTTCATAAGTGATGAAAAGGGTGAACTGCCGGATAAGCTGCGCGCTCAGGCACTGACAGTGCGCATAGGTACGTACGTACGTAAGGAGTACAATGCAACGGAAAGCATAACTCTCCCGCTCGGATGGTTCAGGTCTAGAAAGCCGATCGACATGCCAGACGGTTTGATTTACCAACAAGTTGCTGTCAGATGGCGCGTTTTCGACTGAATTCGTACTGCTGGCCCCTCTGGCGCGATTAAATTCCAAGATAAGATGGCGAATTAATTCACATCAAACTCCATTAATCCCCATCATTTCAGTGGCTCCTGCGGCGAAGCTGCTCCGACGAACTAACTACCCGATTCTGAATTCCGTAGGGCCGGCAGCGATCCGAAATCTGAACCTGAACATGCACTGAACTTCTCGATTCTCTGGGGTAAACGTCTGGGATTCAGCGAGCTGCATGCAGCAGGCGCGACAGGGATGCGCGATGCGATCTGCTTTACAATTGCTTTGCTTGATCGGGCAAAAGTTTTGGAAACGAGAGAGATCAGGCGAAGTTGGATTCCGGAATGCGTATGACAAGACCAACCCTTTCAGGAAACCAACTGACCGATCGGCGATTGGCCTGGATTACGTATGCATATAAGCGCCCGGTTCAAGCTACTAGTACCCAACTTATCATTCGTATGCGCTCTTCACTTCACCGTTTCGGGGAAGTGAGCTCCCCATGCTCGACACGCTCCAGTCTACAACACGCTACCGTGAACTGAACGGTTTCAGTTTGTTGGTGATCCTTTGGAGCGCTCTGATGTCGACAACTCTGATTAATAATTTAATAACGTGTCAAGCAAACTACGTAGAGCTGGGCTGCATAAGGCAAAGAGATTGGCCTTTGGTGGATGCGAGTGGTACTAGTTTTGCAATCCTGTCAAACCATGTGTGAATCCATTTGATCTTCAAGTATGCAAGTTAAACGTGACGCAAAGTTTTAAATCCCCCACTTCCCTTAGTCCGGTGATAGTATAAGGTTTTTATACAGCTCTTAACTTCTGTCAAACACGACACGACTTCTAAATTCGTAACGAACGCAAGGATTTATTACTAGGTAAGAAATGAATTCCCACTTATACAAAATAGATGAGACCCTATAAAGCATGCAAACACGGTTGGTCCACTTCGAATGATAACATAAATATATAGGCATGTCAAGCTAAAATAAGTTCATGGGATATGGGGTATCCGATACTTATGGACTAATTGGAAAAGCATAAGTTGTATGTCTGACACTGTAAATGTTTTTTTTAACAAAGGCAAAAGATTTGCCTCGTTCTATTAGATAAGGAGTCATTACAAATGTTTAGCACCCGCGACGACCCAAAGTTTGGCTTTGCTCTTGATGGTCTCGAGAAGAATAGGAGGAGGAGCGGATTTGATTTGGAACACCCTTGCATTTCTTTTCTTCCTAATCGTCCAAGTAACGAGCATGGTTAGCGAAGCCATCGCCTTTCGATTTGACGAGGCCTTGAAGGGCTATCGCTGATTTTATATTTGTATCTTCTACGGTAGGACTATGGGGTATGGGTCAGCAACAGCCCCAATCAAATTATTCAGTCCTAATTGCGATCATAAAAACAATTTATAATGAAAATTGTTCTCATGGTGCCATGATATTATTTGTATTTGTTTTTTAAATTTCACATGGAAGCAACAGCCAAAATTGCATGCTGTGAATATACATGTCCGAAACAACATGTATTTACCGGCATAAAGTAGTAGTCACGGTGGACTAAGTATTTAAATGTATTTGTTCTCTTCTCTAGGTTCTGGGCATGGTGTTTTGGCTCATATGTGCAAATGCACCTATTATAAATAATGCATTTAAATATTTTTTTGAAATGACCAAAAATTCTGGAAACAAAATTCTAGGTGTACATCTTGATATGCTATGTTTACACACAAAGTTTTGTGATAAAAGGAAAAAAAAATTATGGGCTGTGCAAAAAAAGACAAAACAACGTCTCGTAAAAGGATATTTTGCAGGACCGAAAATTATCTTTTTTACTCAAGTCAGAAAAATGTCACTACGCGAAATGTTGTGTGCGGACATACAATGTCAGGATGTACACCTAGATTTTTTTTTTAGATTTTTTTGGCATTCCGAAATATGTTTTTTTAACCAATGGGTGCATCTACACCTATGAATCAAAAGTGATATCCGCTTCTCTTGAACACTTTTTTAGAATCTCTAGAACACGTTGCTGATGTTCACTTTTTATATACTCTCAACTTTTTTTTGTTCGGTCCATGTATTCAAACACCTCACATTGCATAACTTTACTTGGTGTCTATGAGTCTTTCTTCTTTAGCTGGGTGTCTTGCGTTTTCACTCCCCGATTGGCCAATGCACGTCATGTCAAAGCAACAAGACTGTAGAGTCGTACGCCACGGGTCCAGGATCTCGACACGTTCAGTCCCTTGTGTTTTACCTGAGAGGAACACGACATGTCTGATGAAAAGAACCGGTCCTAGGACTGGGTGGAGCAGAAGAAAAAACTGTGGCCTGACATGAACAACGTACGATGGCGCCACCACCGGTTTGCCACTCCAGAAGGACACTCGCGAGTGCCGAAGAAGTAAAGAAAATGTATTGCATTTGGATAAAAAACATGTACGCCGTTCAGCCTGTCCGTGGCAAAAGAAAATGACAGGAATCCTAGGATATACTTGCGGTTTGCGTATTGACATAGCAAAAAAAATGTTGAATGAGCTGTAGTAACATATCTAGAATCGGCGCAAAAAATTTCCCCTCCACCATGGTTGCGTTGAAAAAAAAAAGTTCAGCATTGACTTGTGTGAGGACGCAACCTCTAGGTCATGTGGATGTCGGAGCGACGGCTCTAGATGTTCGCATCCGCCGTGTTCCAGTAAGGTGCATAGATGTCGGCTTTGGTTGCGAGAACTGGCGCAAAATTCCAGTGGTACATTTTGAAGCTTGGATTCTTCAAGGCTTGCAGTCAACGAATTCCGGACAGTACAATATGAAAATTCTCATTTGTATTCAGTGGGACTGTGGAAGTGTGATGATGAGGGAAAAATGGGGGGATCCGATTCGATTCTGTCGTCTGGAGGTACCCTACACCTACAGTGCTGGCTATACCAAAATTCAGTGCGCCAATCAACTTTTAGCTCCTTATCACCTAGGAGTAGCCCCAGGCCACTCCTCCTTAGCCCACTTTCGAATCAGGAACTCGTGTGTTGTTCGTGCATCACAAACGCAGCAGCAAATCGGGTACCGCTGCAACTGTACACTGGCAATTGCACTTGCCGACTAACCAACCATTCCTCAGAAGAAGAAGAAGAAGAATAAAAAGGTTAACATCAGCAAAGATATTATCCTTCTCAGGATGTTCCTGCTGTCACAGAAAACAACTGGTAAGTAACCATCAGTAAAAACATAACACGGGACGCAAGAGATCGACGGTCCATCACATTCACCGGGAAAGACTTGGGCAGATATACTGACTTGGGCTTATTCTTCAGGTATGTGTCAACAGGAAAAATAAGATAATCC
Source organism: Lolium rigidum (assembly GCF_022539505.1). Classification (NCBI taxonomy): domain Eukaryota; kingdom Viridiplantae; phylum Streptophyta; class Magnoliopsida; order Poales; family Poaceae; genus Lolium; species Lolium rigidum. The sequence continues at coordinate 355,129,266 of NC_061514.1, forward strand.
TACACAAAAGTGCAGAGGAGAGACTCGCAAAGGAGAGAGTTGGGCAGATATATTGACCGACAGCAACAGGCGAAAACTGAAAAACACCTTTCACATGCGGCTAACTAGCTACCCTCGCTGTCACAGTCTCATCCTTTCCTTTTCCGAAGCAATCCTGCGCTGGCAATTTGGCACCACAAGCAACCAGTAATAAAGGCAACTACTCATCTCACAAAATATAAAGGCAACTACTTACCCCTGTTGCATTTGTACAGGAACATGTCACAAAGGGGTTTCCATCTTGCAGGGATCAAATTCTCTCTATGGTAGCTTTTAATTTAGACAGGAGATGAGAGGGGTGGATGGATCTATATACAGGTTCTGCACCAGCTTACACAGTTCTAGCTTCCCTACTACCAACCAACCACAGCAGCTGAAAGAATTGGATGAGCCAAAGCACAAAAGCCCCTAAGTAAGGTTACAAAAAAAAAAGGAAACCTCACAGGATTGTGCGGCCATTGGTCTTCCTCTGTGCCTCTTCCCATGGAGGGTGCGCCTGTGCAGACCCCATGTCCAGCTCCCCTCCAAGCATCAATGCCGGGAGGCCACCACCGTTGGGTGTGGAGCCGCCCATTGTCCCTCCGATGCCAAGCCCAAGGAAGTCCAGAGTGGCAGCAGGCTTGGGACCGAACAGTGGTGATTGTGATTGCCCCATCATCGAATCTGGCAACCCTGCATTTGCACCTTGGTACGCAAGGCCAAGGCCAAGGCTGCCAGATACCATCGGCCCAGGCTCCATATCCATTAGCTGTTGATTACTCTGTTGGTGCCACTGCTGCGGAATGCTGTCGACGAACCTTCCCTGCGGTACCCTCGATGGTGGTGAGTTATCCATGTACCTTCCCTGTGGTACCCTCGATGGTGGCGAGCTATCGATGTACCTTCCCTGTGGTAGCTTGGGCAGCGGCGAGCTATCGATATATCTTGCTGGTGGTAGCTTGGATGGTGGCGAGTAATCGGTGAATCTTCCCTGAGGTACATTGGATGGTGGCGAGCTAACGAAGAACCTTCCCTGCGGTAGACTGGATGGTGGCAGGTTATCGAAGAACCTTCCTTGAGATAGATTTGATGGTGGCGAGTTACTGAAGAACCTTCCTTGAGGTAGCTGCTGGCACGGTAGTCCTGTATCCATGAATCTCCCTTGAGGTTGCTGCTGGGATGGTTGTGTGGTATCCATGAATCTCCCTTGAGGTTGCTGCTGGGATGGTGGTATGGTATCCATAAATCTCCCTTGTGGTTGCTGCTGGAATGGTTGTGTGGTGTCCATGAATCTGCCTTGAGCTAGGTGCTGGGATGGTAATGAAGTATCCATGAATCTCCCTTGAGATAGCTTGGATGGCATCGAGTTGTTTATGAACCTCTCTTGAGGTAGCTGAGACTGTGTTGAGCTATCGATAAACCTTCCTTGAGCTAGCTGGGGTTGTCTTGAGCTGTCGATAAAGCTTCCTTGAGGCTGCTGGGATTGTCTTGAGCTGTCGATAAACCTTCCTTGAGGCTGCTGGGATTGTGGTGAGCTATCGATAGACCTTCCTTGCGGTGGCCTGGATGGGGTTGACGAGGAGGAACTTGCAAGCCCAAACTCCTTCAAGAAAGACGTGCCTGCTTGCGAGGCTCCAGCCTCAGCGGCCTTCTGCAGGAGTGCCGTCGCAGACATGTGTGGTGCTGGAGGTGGAGCAAAGCTGCCAGCGTTGCTCGCGTTTGTCTGCGGGAAGAGGTTGGAGGGCGTACCAATCGCGAGGCAAAGGAAGGTAGGATCAACACCGATAAGATCGCGCAGCGATCTGCTCTGGGGAGTGGTGCTTGCTGTGGCGGATGCAAACAGCCCAGCAAACGTGCTAGTCGTCGTAGCTGGCGCGATGGAATTCGAAGCGCTGCTGACTGTGCCACAGCTGGTGCTGCTGCCATCTGTACCAATGGCATCGGAGGGCGACGGTAGGAAACAAGGAAGCATCGGTGTATCTTTATCCGGCAGGCTGGATCCTTCCAATTCAGCGTTGTCGTATCTATCGGCTTCCTGGAAGCAAACATCTTCATCTCGCTTGTCTTCCTCCTCCTGCTTAACGACCACAATTGGCTCCGCAGCCACCTTTGGCTCTGTAACATACATAGACCACAACAGAAAAGAACAAGTCAATCATCATCGTTGGCTGCTTGATCATAAGGCAACCCAAATCGGGAAAGAAACAAGCATTCCCCTTTTTGTTGCAGTAATAACTAATAAGATGGATTTAGGTACAAAGAATTTCCCCACATATGGTCTATTTATAGGTAGTAAGACAAGCACACCAAAGGAAGCATACCCTCCAAATTTGGCACCACTGCCACCATTGGCTGCTGCTGCTGCAGCTGCAGCTGCTCCTGTGGTACTGGAGATGGTGGCGACGGAATGCGCTGCTGCGGCGGTGAAGGAATGCGCTGGTGCTGTGGGGACGGAATGCACTGCTGCGGCGGTGAAGGAATGCGCTGGTGCTGTGGGGACGGAATGCGCCGCGGCGACGGAATGCGCTGCTGCTGCGGCGGCGAAGGATTGCGCTGCGGCGCCTCAGACACCGCCTCGACACGCTGAGGCTCATCCACCACTGCCACAGCAGAATTCTCATTTTCCTCTCCTTTCTCCTCCTCATCTACCTTCTCCACATTCTCATCTGCCTTCTCATTGTCCAAGTTTTCCTCAACGTCCTCCAAATCAGGCGGCCGGGGAGAAGGCGGGGCCGGAACGGCGAGCACCCTGCCAGTCTCCTCCACGAGAGCGCCACAGAAGGCTCGATGCGTCACGAAGCTGTCTCGCCTGAACCAAGCCAGCAGCAAACCGACTGATGAATGAACGAAACAAGGGAAAAGCAAACAATTTTCGAGGTCGAGGGAAATGGGGAAAAAAGAAAAGGCAAGTAGGAGGAATTACCTGGTGAAGAGTGTTCCGCAGTCGCACCGGTACTCGCGGGTGCCGCAGGTCTTGGCGTGCGCCTTGAGGTCTGCCTGCACGGCGTAGCGCTTCCCGCAGCGCGGGCAGGCCCATCGCTTCTCGCCGTGCTTGCGGCAGAAGTGCTTCTTGATGCCCGTGAGGTCCCCGAGCGCGCGGGCCGGGGCGTGGTGCACGCAGCCGGGCTCCGGGCAGACGTAGACCCTGCGGCGCGGCGGGGCGGCGCCGGGCCCGCGCTGGCGCAGGCGCCAGGGCAGGTTGTGGCCCCGTCGGTGCAGCTGCAGGTTCTGGTCCCGCTGGAAGCCCTTGCCGCAGACCTCGCACACGAAGCGGTTGGTGGCCATGAGCGTCCCCGGCGACAGCGCGATCACCTCCGCGTCCGGATCTGCAAGGGGGGGAAGAACCGACCGCCGTCAGTCGGACAGACAGGCAAAGCGCAAGCAAGCAAGCGCGCGAGGTGGGATGGATGGATGGATGGAGCAGTATAGGGGAAGGTTAAAGGGGGGAGCTTGGGGGCTTACCTGGCGTTCCGGGCAGGTTCCTCTTCTTCTTGGGCGGCGCCGGCGCCGCGGCGGCGTCCGGCTGCTCCGGGTCCGTCGGATTGGGCGGCATCCCCGCTCGATCTGGCGCGACGGCCGCGGCTCCGCTCGGCCCGCCGCCCTCCAGCCGGCCCCTCTCCACCGTGCCGACCCGCGTCGGCGAACGGAGCGCGCGCGGCGGCGGTGGCGGTGGACGGAAGATTTTTTTTTGCCCCCCTCCTTTCCGTGCTCGTCCTCTCGCAGCTCGCTGGCTGGCTTGGTTGCTTTCGATTGGGGGCTGGGGGAGATGGATGGGAGTCAGAGCGGCAGCGGCATCGGCATCGGGATGAGGCGCTCGCTCGCTCGCTCGCTGCCCGCTGGGTGTGGTGTCTACCCCTACCGCGCCGCGCCGTGCCAATCCAATCCGGCACGTTGGCGTTCGGGCGCGGGGTGGGTAAGCGCCGCGCCGCCGCCGTCGGATCGCGCGCCGCGCCGCGATGCGTGCGAGGCGGGCGCACGTGGTCACCCTGCGCCGTTTACTGCCCTGCGGGGACACCCTTTTTGGTGGCTAGCGCTAGGGCCCCTTTAAGCCCGCACAGCAAAGAAAAATCGCCCGTGTCCAAACGCCCCTCCATCATCATTACTGTTCCTTGTCTCTCTCTCCGCTGAATTCCATGTACGTACACGGTACACGTATCGACCATCTGCTGGTACCGATACTCCATTAGAGCAAGTACAATAGAGTCCAGTCAGCTGACTATAAGACATTAAATAATATATTTTAGATGAGTTGGAGGAGAGAGAAGAGGAGAGAGAAGGGAGGTGGGCTTACTATCGCAATAGCCAGCTCTTTGACGCGTCTTCCTAGCGCACTTGTGAGAAGTGAAATGTGGGCCATATATTAGTAAAGTACTACATTCTTATAGCCAACTATTGTACATGTTAGCTATATGATAACTACAAATGATATGACATCTTGTTATAGCCAACAGTTGGCTATACTATTGGAATTGCTCTTAAGAGCAACTCTAGCATACCCTTTCTATCCTCGCCACCGTTAAAATAACCGCTGGTTTACCGTTTTAAATAGAAAAAAAGGCAAGAACGGACAACGTAAAACCGTTAAAAGTTTACATGTTTTTAAGGGGGTCGGTATATCCATCGCCCCAACCCATAGATACAAAGGATTATGCGCAAGGTTTTGGCGGAACGCAAGTTCCAGACATGTCGGTGGCATTCCATTGTGGGACTCGTCGAACTTTTGCCGAAAGCCACCAAATTCGTCTAATTTCGCATCAATTTGCATCATCCTCAACCAAGCGGTGGAACCGAGCGGCGTTGAGGGGCTTGGTGTAGAGACAAGACTCTCTAGCCAGAATCAAGCAGGGGTGTGAGGTCATGTCAACCTTCAGATGGAGATGAGTCTACGGGTGCGGCACGGACGAGGGGCAAGTGGGAGGGCCACGGTGGATTGGAGTCCACGTGGTCAGGGAACAACAAGGAGGGGCGAGGAGGAGCCAGAGGAGACGGCAGCTGAGGTACGAGAAAGGTTCGCGCTGCTGTGAGCTCTGGTCGAGGTATGCGTTGTCGACAGCAAGGAGGCGTGCGGCGACCATGGCTCACGAGAAGGAAGCAAGGGCGGAGCATGCCCACACAGGGACACGAGCAGGAGCCACGGCCGGATGAGCTCCCAAAGGCGGCGCACGACGGGCTAGGCTGGGTGATTCATTGGAGTCAGGGCATGTCATAGGTGCATCCTAGTAAAAATTGGAAGTAGAGAAAAGAAAAGAAAAGTGAATACAATGTCTATCACATATAGGTTCTATTTATTAAGGGAGGATTTACCTCCGATTCAGCGAATAAGACGGCCTCGTTTATGTGTTTTTCGTTTGACTAAGTATTACTTCAAATATATAAAAATTAGTTGTATAAAATTAATATCATCAGAAAGTGCTTTTCAATACGAATCCAACGATACTAATTACATATAATATAACCAAGATTTTATTACTTAATTTTTATGGTCAAAGTTCGTCTTGAAATACGCGTGCGCCTTATTGCTTGAGACGAAAGTAGTATTGGACTTTTTGAGAAAAAACTTTGACTAGCAATTTAATCAAAACAATATATGATATATATCATAAAAATTATACTATTAAAGACTTCTTTTAGATATAAATCCAATGATATTAATTTTGTGACATATATCTTATATTTTGTTGATTAAATTTGTAGTCAAAGTTCATTCTTAAAATGCCTAATACTCCTGTAAACTGGGACGTAGTAGTAGTACAAGTACATTTATGTTTATACCGATGAGCTTGGGATTATGATCATCAGGACCGGAGAAGATGCTCCCCACGTCCAAATCCGGCGAAATTTTCGTCCGGATTGGAGGAAGATTTGGCGTGGGGAGGAGTAGTTTCCCAGTCGTGTGCTCCCCAAGCGGCGTTTCTCGGGAAAAAAGAGGATGGCTCGGGGAATCCGGACGAAAGAGGAAACATGTGGGCGTGGGCGGTTGGTTTAGCTTCATCCGGAGTCCCCGGGAGACCCCCGGGAAACCGAGGATGGCATGGAGAGTCCGGACGAAAATAGGCTCAAATCCGGACCAAAACGAGGAACTGGGGGTCTGACTAGACCGTTTTTCACCGTCCGGATGAAAAAAGTGACCGTGGAGGCTCTGTGGGGAGACGAGTGGAGATGCTCTAAAAAAGGAGGAGTTCCCAGTCCGGGGAATGGTGTCGGGGAAGCACGCGGTGGGCAGCGGTTGGATGGATCTCGCCGGAGTTGATAACGATGCGAGGCTGTCCCGCAGCGATGGATCGGCTCGCCGTTATCCTATCCACATGGCGGTGGGGGTTGTCGTGTCCCGCGGCGCCTCCGCATCCGCCCCAGCACTCGCCGCCGTACGGGGTACAAATACGTTTACGCGGCCATACGCGCGACGGCGCGGGCATACGTACGTCTGGACCGCGCCGCAACGGGAAAAGAAGTCGGCGAGTGTGCTCGCGAAGCTAAAGGCTAGCTGACTAGTCGCCCGTCGCCCACTCGCCGTGACGCGGCACACCGCGTACAAGGGCCCGATGCGCTGCGCTGCCCTTTGGTAGATAGTGAACTCGTGAACTGGCCGACCTTGTTTTCTTCCGGCGGTGGACGAACAATAAGTAAGTCTACCTTTTTTACATGGGCCATGAGCTGCTGCCGCCGTTATTTTCTTTTTCTTGCCTAGGTTGTTCGCGAATGGGGATAGACCCCGCCACCTCTCGTGTGGGTGCGTGTGTTGGATCTATCACCGCGCGCGCGCGTACGGAAGCAAAGCAGGCAAGCTACCATGCCACTTGCCACTGTCAGCGGTGCAAGCTGGGAAATGGGCGCACCACCTATGCTGCAGCTTGTTTGGTTTTCGTACAAGGAAATGTGGCCGTTTCCCCTACTTGCTCCTTTTGAAGCACAAAAACGTTTAGCTGACAAGAAGAGACAGTTATTATTCTTCAACCTTTTTTATGTACAAGCATTACATGTGTTCTTCCTACAAATCTTTGCACGTACTCTAAGATGCTCATGTGCGCTTTCATGCTAAAACACCACCCGGGCCTCCCTAACAATTCATTCTGAATAGTACTAGTTTTCTTTCATCACCCTCTCAAAAAGAAATGACTATGTACCGCATATGGTCAAGTAGGTTTACAGTGCCTAGATAAAAGGCCAACGCACTGCAACGTTGAGTCCTCCCCCCGCGACTCTTCAAAAAAAAATCAATTTCAAAATTATTAATTTGGACAAAAGTAATGTAACATCTCTGCACATAGATAGGTAAATCAAAACTGAAAAGGTTTCGATTATCAATCGGACGGAAGGATACGTAAGACGTGATTGGTTGCTCACGGCAGGTTTTCCCATTTCGTGGCGTAATGTGCAATTTGGCCCAGTAGCTACCTTATGAGTAGAAACATGGCTTGGGTTATCTTTGGTACTACGTTTAGATGCTAGCAATTTTATTTGGGCTCGGCTGGAAAAACGAGAGACAGTTCAATTGGTAGGCAGTTTTACGTTGGGAAGAAACTTAACACCGTGTTTGGTTATGTGCGAAACGAGTAATATGACAACCTCCACCCCTTTTGAGCATCAATATGACATAGTTTCGACCAACCATTGTTCAGTAGAAAATACCATCCACCAGAAATTGTTTAGTAGCACATAGCATCATTGCTCAACACGAAATTAAACATACTAACTGACATAAAGCATGCACTTTTTTCACTCGTCGATCATGGCAAGGGTTGAATCATACTGCGGGCACCTCTAGACCACCTCCGTCATGGTATAGTCGGAGATGGCAACCTTGAGATGTCGTCCCTGAGCTTCTTGAAGGTCATGAAGTAGCCAATCACCTGATGAGCAATGCCAAATCCAGGCCACCTTGGTCGAGGCAAACAGTTCCTTTGTTGTCCTTCAGCTCGACCATCCAGGAGCAGCCGGTGTTCGTCTTGAGGATGACCGTCCTTGGGACGGTGCCAAGGTACTGACGGAGAAATGAAGTAATAGGTAGGGATGACAGGATTTGAACATGTGACATTTGTACCCAAAACAACCACGATACCAAGCTACGCTACTTCCCTTTTCCAAACTGTTATACAATGCCATTGTACACAATCCATGTCTACTTTTCCACATCGTAATTTTATTCTTATTTCTCCATGTATATAGAACCCTCCTGTCATCTCTTATTTTTGGTCTCAGATAATTAAGGAATTATATACATCTAAAACCCAATAGAATTTAGCCTATAAAAGAAAGATTGATTTTCCTTGGTAATGTATAGGAAGAAGGGGTCATCTTTTTCTTTTTTAGGGATAGGCAAATTTCGTCTATATGGTTCATTTTATATATAGCATAACAATCTCGGGCAAGAGTTTCTGATCATATATGTATTTCAACAAGGAAGGAGGATTTTCAATGCGGGATATAAAAACATATCTCTCTGTAGCACCCGTCCGGTTAGGATTGGGAGCATTTCGAACCCCAAATACAACACCACTTTAGCAAATGAATTTCATGGTCTCATGAGACCAAGAGGGCAGTATCGGGCTTAGCAGTTTTTTGTAATTACGCCTCCATTTCCAAAATGTAAGATGCTAATTTTCCTAAATTCTTAGCCCATAATTGCTAATTTTCAGTCCATTTCGCTACTAAGGGAAAGGATAAGCTTAATATTGTACTATGCAAGCCCAAAATGAAAGGAACGATGGAGGTGTTTGGTATCCTAGGCTGATTTTGGAGATCACCGGTGCAGTGCTGCAAGCACACTTCCCCGTTCGGAACGAGCTACGGGCCAGAATTGGCCTATTGTTTGGTTGCTCAGGCTGCATAGTTTGGGCCAAAAGGGCCTTTTTGTTCGTTTGCCTGCAGAACCCCAGATATCGATGGAGATAAAACTACACATGTTTGGTACCATCCAGGCAAGCGTAAAGGTCACCTATTCTCTACACTGGTGACCTTACCATACTATCGCCTCCCATCACACAAAAATCATAGACCAGTTCATGAATTGATCCCTAGCTATTACGGATGGTAGTTCATAACGACATTCCCTAGCTACTACGAATGACAGTTTCTGCATTCGAGCCTGGACTTTTTCAGATTTCGTGAACTCTTCAAGCATGTGTGTCACTTCGCCCACCATCTTCTTGTGAAGTAGGTACATCGTAGTCAACAGGGACTTGCAACTGTCCATATGTTGTGCTGCTAGTTCTGGGTGTTTCTGTGCCATTAGCTAGTGGTTCAAAGAAGGATCCTCATCTTTCTCGGCATGAGGCACATGAGAATACTCATAAACATAAGAAATATATGGTTTTGTGCTCTATAAGCTCTGTGATTGCACTAAAGATTGCCATGTGATACGCCATTGTGAGGGTTTTTTTCCTTCTCTGTAAGGCATAATGATACTCATTCCTAGTTCTTTGGGTAGTTGCACTCCCACTCTGCACTGGGCTACTACATCTCCTTCGTAGTAGATGTACTTTATGATAGGAATCTTGGTTTCACAACCAAGATCATGCAGCATCCCACGCAGGAGAGATGTGAGACTCCCTTCATAATCACCAAGCCAAGTTTCACTCTTCCTGACCGTCCTCTTTGGATAAGTGTTCGCCATTCCGGCTGTATACATAAGTACAATATTATTAGTGATGATGCATCATAATAGTTATAATAAAGAATTCTCACACTAAAAGATATAACAGTGTTATCCTCAAGTGAATAAACATCATATTTACAGAGAACTCTTTACTATCCCTACTTGACTCCTACAGGTTTATTCCCTTTACTAGGTTTTCCAAACTAAGGTCGCAACATTTCCTCTGTTATCAGCTGCGGTGACCCAGCATACCACTGCATTTTGTAGTATACAAGTCGTTGATATGACATTCATGAAGGAGCTTCTTCACAAATATCACATCCCTAAGAGTATTACAACAGAAACATTGCAGGTCAGAACACTCTACATTATTATTATAAACAAGGTTCTTAACAACTTGGTATTCTCACAGGTCCAATGAGAACACCCTAAGAGCTTACTTAAGTAGCATTACAACTTCGAACTAGAAAGTAGACATAAGGAGCTCGGCAATTTATTTTAGGTAAGTCACTACGCTGCTCGGCTTCGATATGTCTACGGTAGGTCTTTACTCCTCCACCTCTGTGGCATCTGCTCCGTAGACTATCCCATAGTCCACGCCTTCAACTCCTCCGAAAAGATCTGGCTCCTCGTAGAACAAGTCATATTCTCCTTATGGTGCTCCGGTGTAGGCCTCCTATTCGGTGTCACAATCTAGCAAGGGTGTCGAAAGAAAGTGAATACATAGGTACTCAGGAAGTTCAAAAGAAAAGGTGTTTGATGCACTAGCTACGACCATTGATCAGAAAATCTCAGGTCAATGCATGTTTCGCAAACATTTCTTCAAAAGGTTTATTTATTCTGAAAATTATGCCCGCCAGTCTTCACAGGTTGACTAGAACTTCATGGAGTTCTTTTCCAGCCGTGTTCGCAGTTCCCTTCCTGGAACAGGGAGTGACAGCCACAATTCAATACACTTCGCAGAGGTGTGTTACTTTACCCATAAGTGAACTTATCCTTGTTTCCAGTCGGGCGTACGTTATTGTCCACATTTCCTTTGTGTGAGGCCCAGTATAAGAATCGAGTCAATCACTGCCTTCTCCGTGACCCTGCATACCCACCCTTTTGTCCATCCGCACATCCTCGATAGACATCTCCCGATCATACGGCTTTACCCACGATGTGCTACGGACACTCCATCATAGACGGTAGAGCGCCCTTAATCTACATGGATGGGGAGATTAAGTCCATCCCAAACTACTGAGTGTTCTCGCAACACACATCGAGGCTCTATCAAGTCCATTGATATGCATAATGGAAAATATACAGCTGACTTCCCCAGAGCCATTATAGATCTTATGGTAACACGATATGTACGGTGCTTGAATCACTAGACGGCATTGGTGATTAGTCCTAGATGAGTAGAACCCTTGCAATGGAACCTCCACCATCAACACATACCATGGTTCCATTGCCCACCACATAGTCATATTCATAATTGGAAAAGTAACATTTTATTTTCAATGCAGGAGTGATATATATATTGCTTTGCGAGTAAACTGATAGAACATAATCAATATGGAATAAGCAAGAGTGAACTTGCCTGGAGACTGCGGGATAGTGTAGTTTGAGGGTTTGGATGGAACCTGGACCTCGGGTTCTGAAAAGAAGCATCATTGTACGATAAGGATAATGTTATAAAATTCAAATGATGCATGCATGGTGGATTTATTTTTGGTTGAATCCGTTCCCCGGAGTATTTTCTTAAGATTTATGTAATTAAAGCTTTATTGGAATATTAATCCCTTAAATAATAGTTTATAATTCTTTAATATTATTTTAATGAGGATTTTCCTCAAAAGGAAAAGATTTGGAATATTAGAATTTCCCTTTTTGAAAATATTTGTTTTAACAAATATTTAAAGTTATTCGGAATTTTCCTTGATTTTTATATCCAAGGAAAATATTTCATATTTTAAATTCCAACTTGGAATTCATTTTGAAATTTCCATAAATTAATTTTATTTTATTTTATTTTATTTCATATTTTATTTTGGTTAAGGAATAATTTTAATGAATTATTCCTATTTTTCTTGAATTTTTTGGGAGTTATTCTGGATTTATTTGCAACTTCTAAAGTGAAAAGGTTTAAATCCAATAGTGAAATGACTAAACTACCCTTGGTCCCACTGGTCAGCCCTCCAGTGGTGGAACCAGACTGGGCCGGCCCAAACCGACCGAGTCGGTCCACTCCACTCCACTCCTCTCTCGCTCACGCGAACCCTAACCCTAACTGTCTCTCGCGACTCACTGGCGACCGAGTCACCACCGCAGTCGCCGCCACGCTTCGGCCAACTCCGGCCACCCCTGGCCTCGCCGTTGGTCGCAAAGCTTCCCCTCGCGATGCTGTACAATCCTATCTATGTCGATCTGACGCGCGACGCCTCCCTCTCTGGATCACCTCCTCTTTGCATCTAGGTTCCAACCCCTCCTGGTGTTCTTCGTCGATCCATGGCTCTAGATGCAGTGATGCCATCGTCGTCAATGTGGTGGCTACCTGGAGCTTGGCTCGGCGCAGGTGGTGTTGTGGCGCCACTTGTGCCGCCGTCTCCAGGCCTGCTCGTGCCTGTGGTGGTGATGTAGCTCATCGGCGTAACGTCGGTGTCTTCCCTGGCATGCAGTTGCTGCGGCCGCGCGAGCACTGCCTCGCCATGCCGTAGCTTCTGCTCACAGATGCACGATAAGTTCCTCACTTCCCTCTCCTCTCACCTCTCTGCTTCCTCTAGTCCCTCTCTCGCTTGATTTTGCCAGATGCAACCCATTACTGGCCACTGGCCATGCCATGTCCTTGCTTGTGCTGCTAAACTACTGTTGATGTTGCTCTAGATGCATTGCTATGCTCCTTTCTGATGCTTGCCATGATTCTAGCTTGCTCCTAATCCTGTTATATCATCTGGTGTTCATATGAACACCAGTTGCTAGTACTGGCATGTTGTAATTGATGTATGCAATTTGTTGCTAGGATGTACTGGCTCTATCTGCTCCCATGGTTCCATTTGGAGATTGTATTGCTACTGGTAAAATGTGCTGCTATACTACTAGTCCTTCCTGTTGCTTCTATGAAACATTAGCCATTGGCTATGCCTCCCAGTACTTGCTTATCACCAAATGGTGAATTGTGATGCTTACTGGAGTATGATATTCTTGTACATGTGCCTTGTGGTGCTACTGGTTCTATACCAGTGACACATTTGTGTTATATCACTGGTTATGCCTATGTGGCTTACTGAATCCTATATACTTGTTGCCTTGTGGTGGTTTACTACCACTTGTAATTGATGAACCATGTGTTGGTAGTGATTCAATTTGATTAAATGATATTCATTTGATTTACATGTTGTATGGAAATAAATAAATGTCTGAACCTGTTCAGGTTATGATGGCTTGCTTGTCTGTGTTGCTTGCTTGCTTGTGTGTGACCTCAGTAGCTTGCTACTAACACTGGTTGCATATCAAAGTAGGCTATCTGGTTGGTTCTTATGAAAATAAAGATACTCACACTAGGGAATCATGTAAATGAATGCCCTGTGATATCCTTTTGAAGAAAATGGATATTTCTGTTGGTTTTGAACACCAGGTGATGCTAGGTGATTCAGTTAGTCACTAAGACTAGTGATACGTCTCCAACGTATCTATAATTCCTTATGTTCCATGCTAGTTTTATGCCAATAGCTACATGTTTAATATACATTTTATATCATATTATGGCACTTATTGGACTAACCTATTAACAAGATGCTACGATGCTGGTTTACGTTTATTATGTATCATTTATTGCGAGAAAATGCCCAAAAACCAAAGTGCTCGGAAAAATCCGAGAAAAATTACACAAATTCTATTTCGCCGGAAGACCCACGGAGCCGGAAGGGCCAGGCCGGAGGAGGCCCACGGCCTCCTCCCCATCCACCGGCACGGCCGGGGAGGGCGGCGCCGCCCTATGGGGTGGGCCCCTCGGGCACCCCCTCGCGCCGCCCTTTCGCCTATATTAAGCTCCTACCCTGAAAACCCTAGGGAGATCGACGATTTCTCCAGAAGAGTTCCGTAGCTCCGCCGCCACCAAAAACCCTAATTCGAGGGACATAAGTCTCTGTTTCGGCACCCTGCCGGGACGGGGAATTGCCCCCGGAGCCATCTCCATCGACTCCATCGCCATCTTCATCGTTGTTCTTTGTCTCCCATGATGAGGAGGGAGTAGTTCTCCCCCGAGGCTGAGGGCTTTACCGGTAGCTATGTGGTTCATCTCTCTCTCCCATGGTGTGATCTTTATGTGATCATGAGCTTTGTAATCTAGTTGAATATGTTGATGTTACTCTTGTCTATTATGCACTCTAGAGGTTACTTTAATATGAACTCCGGAGTCACTCTCCACGGTGTGATGGTGACAGTGTGCGCATCGTGTGTGATTCCTTTATGACGTTGTGGAGCTTGTTTACTCCGGCTTGAGGTGTGCTTTTGCATCCCTACACAATGAATGGTGTTTGTTATCCAACAAGAGAGTGTTTGAGAGTAGCATTTATTTATTCAATTATGTGATCATTGTTGAGAGTGTCCACTAGTGAAAGTATGATCCCTAGGCCTTGTTTCTAAGCATTGAAATACCGTTTCCAACAAGTTACGCTACATGTTCGCTTGCTGCCATTTTATTTCAGATTGCAATTACTACTTATAATCATCCATATTACTTGTATTTCACTATCTCTTCGCCGAACTAGTGCACCTATACATCTGACAAGTGTATTAGGTGTGTTGGGGACACAAGAGACTTCTTGTATCTTAATTGCAGGGTTGCTTGAGAGGGATATCTCCAATATGTGGTAATTCGAATGATGCTTGTGATATTCCAAATCCACCTTTTGAAAGTATTCCTTTTAAAATACCTATGAAAATTGTTGAAAGGGTTATGAATGATCAGTATGTAGGGGATGGATCAGTCCATCCAAGTGTTCACTTGTCTAAACTTACAGAACTTTGTGAGTTATTTGAGATTGCGGGTTTATCAAGAGAAAATGTTATGAGGAAACTATTCCCATTGTCACTTAAGGACAAAGCAAAGGAATGGTATAGAGTCTGCTGGATGAACAACCATCGAATTGGAAACAACTTGAATCTCTCTTTTACTCTAAATTTTATACTCTTCATGAAGTGCATCTAGATAGGAATCGCATTTATAATTTTTACCCTGATGATGGAGAAAGCATTGCTCAAGCTTGGGGAAGACTAAAAGCATTAATACTCAAATGTCCTAACCATGAGCTTTCTGAGGAAATAATTGTTACTAATTTTTATGCAAGGCTTTCAAGTCATTATAAGGATTATGTAGATGCATGTTCACATGGTTCTTTCACAAGTAAGAAGGTTGAAGCTAGATGGGATCTTCTTGAAAGAATTCAAAGCAATACTGAAGATTGGGAGAACGACAAAGGTAAAGAATCAGGTATAAACTATGATTATGAATGCATTAAGTCTTTCATTGAAACTGCTGGTTTTCAAAAGCTTAGTGATAATTATGGTCTTGATTCTCAAATTATTGTTGATTGTTGTAGAACCTTTGCTTCTCATATTAATGTTCCTAAAGAAAATTGGGACGTGTATCATGAACCTTTCAAAGACACTTGCATGGAAAATGAAATTGTTGTTAATGATTGCAATAAACATGCCCAAACTTCTGAAAATAATATTTCTTATAAGCATGTTAATTTTTGTGGAATGCATAGACCTTGTGGAATTAATCAAATCGAAGATGAATATTGCATCCATCATAGGAATGAAAAAACTAGAATGTGGTACAAGGCTCTAAAAGATCTTGGTGAAAAAGTTTGTGACCTCCATCCTTTTATTTGTGAAATTTGCTATGAAGTGGGTCATTTTAATTTTCAATGTTCTGGTCGTGATGATAGTATTTCGAATTTAATGAGTACTTCAAGTCTATATTGTGATAACATGATCACTCCTAATCAGCATGATGAACTTACTTTATTTTTTGGGTGTGAAGAGTTATCAAGAAAAATTTCTTTGTTAGATATGAGTGATCTTGATATGAATAGTGTGTTGCATGGATGTTATCTATATTGTGTTAATAATTGCCATGCCAACACCTACATACAAAGTGTTATAAAGGATGGGACTTTACCAAAATATGACAGGACTAATATGTGTTTTGTTCTTATTAATGAAAGAGAGGTATCCTCCCAAGTTTCTTCTATTGTTTCTAATAATAAACCAGGTTATGTGGAGAAGGTTCCTTTCAAGCCTCTCCCTCCTAAAGAGGAAAAGAAGAAGAAGAAGAAGAAGAAGGGAACGAAGAAGAAGAAGAGGAGTAAAAGGAGAGAGGAAACGGTATCTTCTCCCAAACTTGTTGGTCCTATTACAATTGATACTTATAATTCTGAATTCGATGATTCTGAACTTGATGATGAACCTATGCTTGTTATTTATATTAGTGATCATGATTGGGAAAAGCACACTTCTTTTGATATTGAAGATCTCTGGGACACTAATTCTGAAAATGATGATGTTAATAATTGTCATAGTATTAGTACTATCCATGTTTCTTCCCATGATGATATAGCAAGCTCTAAGCTTGGGGATGAGGTGTTTGAAAATCCTTTTGCTACTGATGATTATATGTTTGATACATCTCCTTCTAGTAACAATGATGGTATGTTTACAGATGAACACACTTTGGAAGATAACTATTCTATTTCTTATGATGACACTATGCCTCCAATCTTTGACAATTATTATAAAGAATACTATGACATAGGTTATAATTACAGCCATCCTCATGAAACTTGTCATAGTTATGGAGGGATTACCCAAAACCATCTCTCTAATATACAGACTTGTCTATCATATTCAAGTTCGTTATGGTGATTGTGATATTTTCGGTCCATCTACTATTGAGGATAAAATTCATTATGATTATTCTATGCCTCCAATTTATGATGATTATAATGATGGATGTGATAGTTTTACTCCCACTATTACTAATAAAATTGATTATGCTTGTGTGGAGAGTAATGATACTTTTATGCATGTGGATAATGATAAGAATGCTTTATGCGATAGCTATATTGTTGAGTTTATCAATGATACCACTGAAAATTATTATGAGAGAGGGAGACATGGTTTTATATATCTCAATAATATTAAGTCACCTCTCTTTTTGTTGAAAATTTTGAAGTTGCACTTGCTTTGTCTTTCTATGATAGTAGCTTCATGCTTCAATAATTTGTTTTCTTACAAGATTCGTTTGCATAGAAAGTGGGTTAGACTTAAATGTGTTTGGTATTTGCTTTTTGATGCTCTCTTATATTCAACTCTCATCTTTATAAGAGCATAATGAAAATTATCATGCCTAGCTAAAAGGCTTTAAAGAAAAGCGCTCTTGGGAGACAACCCATTGTTTTATTTTTGAGTCAAGGTACTGCCTACTACTGTAGCAATATCTTTGTATCTTTATTTTCTTGCATTGTTGTGCCAAGTAAAGTCTTTGATAGAAAGTTGATACTAGATTTGGATTTCTGCGCAGAAACATATTTTTAGCTATCACGAATTTGAGCTTTTCTCTCTGTAGAAAAATCTAAAAATTCTGAAACAATTCATGATTAATCCTCAGATATGTACGCAACTTTCATTCAACTGGAGCTTTTCCATCTGAGCATGTTAAGTGCCTCGAAAAAATTCGTCTTTACGAACTGTTCTGTTTTTGACAGATTCTGCCTTTTATTTCGCATTCCCTCTTTCGAAAGAAGCTCGGTGACCGGGTGTATACGTGAGCACGCCCTTACATACCAACACGTGTCTCACGTCGTTAGTTCAGCTGTGAGGCGCATGTGCGCGTGTGGCCCCGAGCGGCAGGCGTTGTGATTAGAAAACGTGCTGCTCATTGCATCTTATCCCCTCTGTGTCTTTATCCTCTCAACAAGTACAGACTAGTACTCTTCACCACGCAGATCACCATGGAAATTGCATCGCTGCTGGAGAATGAAGTGGGGAAGAGCCTGCCGCCGGCTCGCAGCAGCGGGAGAGGAGGCCGCCGGCAGCCTGCAGCGAGGGAGGAGGCCGCCGGCAGCCTGCAGCGAGGGAGGAGGCCCCGTCGAGCAGCGGGGTGAGGCCCGTCGCTGAGGACGCATGAGCGGGAGAGGCCGCTGCCGCGAGTGGACGAGGCACGGCGGTCCAGGACGGACGGCGCCGCCCGTATTTCGCGTCGCGCTGCCGTTGGCCGCCGCCTGGGATTCGCGCATGTCCCATCTCCGACCGCGGCCGTGCTGTCCGGCTGCGGCCATGCCGCCCCTCCGACCGCGCGTCCGCACGCAGCTGCTCCTCTCCCCCACCGGAGGCCTGCTCACCCGACCACGTCCTGCTCCGGCCGCCGCGCTCCTGGGCGCGCCCGCTCGGCCCGGTCCGCTCCAGGCCGCAGTCAAGGCCCGAGCCCACCCGACCTCACGCGCCTACACAACGCCCGCTCTGGAACAGGATTCCTCTCGTGAAGCTGCTCTCCAATCGAACCTCCCAGGAGCGGAATCGAGTCTGCCGTGCTCGACGGTGGAGGCCTGCCGCCGCTGCCCTCCGATTGACGACGACGGTCGCGGATTCCCCCGTCGCTGCTCTCCAATCGAACTGCCCGCCTGTTCTGCAGCGCACCGCGCGCCCGCCTGTTCTGCTCGCCTCCCGCACGGCTGCTCTGCGCGCGCTCCGTCGATGGGAGCTCGAGGGGCGGCCTTGCAGCTCAAATCGAGACCATAGCGGCTCCAGCTCCTCACGCACCGGTCAAAGCCATCGAGCGTCCCAAAATCGAGGACGGTGATGAGTCGTCGTCCTCCAGGAGCTCCGTTATGAGGAAGGCCACAGGGGCCATTGCGCCCGCGGCGGACACGAGGCGGAGGGTTTCCTGGGCGACGCCGAGTGGTTGGTGGCGCAGAGCACGGCGCCCTCCATCTCCCTCCCACTCTGAGGCGGCGACCTGCTGCAAGGATGGCGACGGTGACCTAAGAGGCGCAGGACACGGTGGGGACCTGGTCACAAGGTGCTGCCGTGCTGGTCAGAAAGTACGCTGACATCGGGTACTAAGGTAGCGTGCGAGAGAAAGGATTAACGCCGTATGGTCACCGTGACCCAGAAATCGAATCTCAATGTTGATCCAACGGCAGCTAGAGCGTGCTCACGTATACACGCGGTTACCAAATCCACTCCCTCTTTTACTGTGTTTGAGTGGATTTCTTTGCTCCATTAAATTTCAGTAACCTTGGGTAATGTCCAGAAGTGTTGGGAATGATTGTGTCCTTTCTGAACATGTGAATTTTTGATTATGCACTAACCCTCTAATGAGATTGCTTTGAGTTTGGTGTGAAGGAAGTTTTCAAGGATCAAGAGATGAGGATGATATAATATGATCAAGAAGAGTGAAAAGTCTAAGCTTGGGGATGCCCCTGTGGTTCATCCCTGCATATTTCAAGAAGACTCAAGCGTCTAAGCTTGGGGATGCCCAAGGCATCCCCTTCTTCATCAAACTTATCAGGTCACCTCTAGTGAAACTATATTTTAATTCCGTCACATCTTATGTGCTTTACTTGTAGCGTCTGTGTGCTTTTATTCTAGTTTTGTTATTTTAGTTTTCTGAATAAATCGGATCCTAACATGCTTGTGTGGGAGAGAGACACGCTCCGCTTTTTCATTTGAACACTTGTGTTCTTCGTTTTACTTTTAATGTTCATGGCAAAAGATGAAAGCCGCAGCACTTATTGTTATTTGGTTGGAAACAGAAAATGCTTCATGTGGTAGTTGGTATATTGTCTTGAATAATTTGATACTTGGCAATTGTTTTGAGCTCTCAAGTAGATCATGTTTAAGCTCTTGCATCATGTAGTTTAAACCTATTAGTGGAGAACTACCGTAGAGCTTGTTGAAATTTGGTTTGCATGATTGGTCTCTCTAAGATCTAGATATTTTCTCGGTAAAAGTGTTTGAGCAACAAGGAAGACGAGTGTAGAGTCTTATAGTGCTTGCAATATGTTCTTATGTAAGTTTTGTCTGTACCGGTTTATACTTGTGTTTGCTTCAAACAACCTTGCTAGCCAAAGCCTTGTACTGAGAGGGAATGCTTCTCGTGCATCCAAAACCTTGAGCCAAAACCTATGCCATTTGTGTCCACCATAACTACCTACTATGTGGTATGTTTCTGCCATTCCAAGTAAATACTTCATGTGCTACCTTTAAACAATTAAAAACTTTATTACTCCTTATTTGTGTCAATGTTTTATAGCTCATGAGGAAGTATGTGGTGTTTTATCTTTCAATCTTGTTGGGCAGACTTTCACCAATGGACTAGTGGCATATACATCCACTTATCCAATAATTTTGCAAAAAGAGCTGGCAACGGGGAGCCCAGCCCCAATTAATTAACTTTCATTAATAATTCTCTTCACATGTTTTGCCCTGATTTATCAGTAAGCAACTTAACTTTGCAATAGACACTCCTCCATGGTATGTGAAATGTTGGAAGGCACCCGAGGATTCGGTTAGCCATGGCTTGTGAAAGCAAAATGTTGGGAGGAGTGTCATCTATAAATAAAACTAAAATACATGTGTAAACAAAAGAGAAGAGGGATGATCTACCTTGCTGGTAGAGATAACGTCCTTCATGGGAGCCGCTCTTTGAAAGTCTGTTTGACAAGGGGGTTAGAGTGCCCACTACCATTCGTTTACAACAACAAACACCTCTCAAAACTTTATTTTTATGCTCTCTTTATGATTTCAAAACTTGAAAAGCTCTAGCACATGATTTAATCTCTGCTTCCCTCTGCGAAGGGCCTTTCTTTTACTTTATATTGAGTCAGTTTACCTACTTCTTTCTATCTTAAAAGCAAACACTTGTGTCAACTGTGTGCATTGATTCTTACATGCTTGCTTATTGCACTTATTATATTACTTTGTGTTGACAATTATCCATGAGATATGCATGTTGAAAGTTGAAGGCAACTGCTGAAACTTAAATCTTCCTTTGTGTTGCTTCAAAACCTGTTATTAAGAATCTATTGCTTTATGAGTTAACTCTTATGCAAGACTTTTTTATGCTTGTCTTGAAAGTACTATTCATGAAAAGTTTTTGCTATTTGATTCAGTTGTTTAGTCATTATCTTTTTGTTAGCAAACTATAGACCATTGCTTTGAGTCACTTCATTCATCTCATATGCTTTACAATAGTATTGATCAAGATTATGTTGGTAGCATGTCACTTCGTAAATTATTCTTGTTATCGTTTACCTACTCGAGGACGAGTAGAACTAAGCTTGGGGATGCTTGATACGTCTTCAACGTATCTATAATTTCTTATGTTCCATGCTAGTTTTATGCCAATAGCTACATGTTTTATATGCACTTTATATCATATTATGGCATTTATTGGACTAACCTATTAACAAGATGCCACGAGTGTCGGTCTACGTTTATTATGTCCGTTTATTGCGTGAAAAGGCCCAAAAACCAAAGTGCTCGGAAAAATCCAGAAAAATTACACAAATTCTATTTCGCCAGAAGACCCATGGAGCCAGAAGGGCCAGGCCAGAGGAGGCCCACGGCCTCCTCCCCATCCACTGGCGCGGCCAGGAGGGGGGACGGCGCCGCCCTATGGGGTGGGCCCCTCGGGCACCCTCTCGCGCCGCCCTTTCGCCTATATTAAGCTCATGCCCTGAAAACCCTAGGGAGATCGACGATTTCTCCAGAAGAGTTCCGTAGCTCCGCCGCCACCAAAAACCCTAATTCGGGGGACAGAAGTCTCTGTTTCGGCACCCTGCCGGGACGGGGAATTGCCCCCGGAGCCATCTCCATCGACTCCATCGCCATCTTCATCGCCGTTGTCTGTCTCCCATGATGAGGAGGGAGTAGTTCTCCCCGAGGCTGAGGGCTCTACCGCAGCTATGTGGTTCATCTCTCTCTCCCATGGTGTGATCTTTATGTGATCATGAGCTTTGTAATCTAGTTGAATATGTAGAT
This sequence comes from Lolium rigidum, assembly GCF_022539505.1. Taxonomy (NCBI): domain Eukaryota; kingdom Viridiplantae; phylum Streptophyta; class Magnoliopsida; order Poales; family Poaceae; genus Lolium; species Lolium rigidum. The sequence goes on from NC_061514.1 coordinate 355,150,912, forward strand.
GTTACTCTTGTCTATTATGCACTCTAGAGGTTACTTTAATATGAACTCCGGAGTCACTCTCCACGGTGTGATGGTGACAAGTGTGCGCATCGTGTGTGATTCCTTTATGACGTTGTGGAGCTTGTTTACTCCGGCTTGAGGTGTGCTTTTGCAGCCCTACACAATGCATGGTGTTTGTTATCCAACAAGAGAGTGTTTGAGAGTAGCATTTATTTATTCAATTATGTGATCATTGTTGAGAGTGTCCACTAGTGAAAGTATGATCCCTAGGCCTTGTTTCTAAGCATTGAAACACCGTTTCCAACAAGTTCTGCTACATGTTCGCTTGCTGCCATTTTTATTTCAGATTGCAATTACTACTTATAATCATCCATATTACTTGTATTTCACTATCTCTTCGTCGAACTAGTGCACCTATACATCCGACAAGTGTATTAGGTGTGTTGGGGACACAAGAGACTTCTTGTATCTTAATTGCAGGGTTGCTTGAGAGGGATATCTTTGACCTCTACCTCCCTGAGTTCGATAAACCTTGGGTGATTCACTTAAGGGAAACTTGCTGCTATTCTATGAACCTCTGTTCTTGGAGGCCCAACACTGTCTACAGGAATAGAAGCGTGCGTAGACATCAACTAGTTTTATCTGGATAGTTTTGATAAGCTGGTATGCTGGTTTACTTAAGCATATCCATTTGCTGGATTATCTAGTGTTGGTTTGGCCTTTCTCTTGCCAGCATCACTTGGTCTATACTAAGTGATGACAAATCCATATGGAGCATCTACTCCACACCATGTGTGTGTATGAGCATGCTTATGATGGATTGGATCCTCTGGATCCTTTCTAGGTATTAGTTATACCTTGCTCCACCTCCTAGATGAAATGTTTGGTGATGAAGAAGCTTTGTTTGTTGATCTTGATCAACTAGCCCTTCTCCTCCTAGCTCCTGATTATTTTTGACTTAAGTCACCATGGTTTCTTGCTGGTTTGGTTTGGTTTGGTTTGGGAGGAATGAACTGGATAAGTGTGAGGTTGCTGTTGTGTTCTTGCTGATGAACTGATGTTCTTGGATGATTCATCCCTATCTACTTGTTATTGTGCAATATATAGCAACCCTGGATGGTTGCCTGGTCGACATCACACTGCGCCCTGTGCTGTCGTGTCCTCTCCTAGTTTCACCATGGTGGCGAGTGATACGTCTCCGACGTATCGATAATTTCTTATGTTCTATGCCATATTATTGATGATACCTACATGTTTTATGCACACTTTATGTCATATTCGTGCATTTTCTGGAACTAACCTATTAACAAGATGCCGAAGTGCCAATTGCTGTTTTCTGCTGTTTTTGGTTTCGAAATCCTAGTAACGAAATATTCTCGGAATTGGACGAAATTAAAGCCCGGGGGCCTATTTTCTCACGAAGCTTCCGGAAGTCCGAAGGAGAGACGAAGAGGGGCCACGGAGGGGCCACACCATAGGGCGGCGCGGCCCCCCTTGGCCGCGCGGCCCCGTGGTGTGGGGCCCCGTGCCGCCTCTTGACCTGCCCTTCCGCCTATATAAAGCCTCCGTGACGAAACCCCCGCACCGAGAGCCACGATACGGAAAACCTTCCGCAGACGCCGCCGCCGCCGATCCCATCTCGGGGGATCCGGGAGATCGCCTCCGGCACCCTGCCGGAGAGGGGAATCATCTCCCGGAGGACTCTACACCGCCATGGTCGCCTCCGGAGTGATGAGTGAGTAGTTCACCCCCGGACTATGGGTCCATAGCAGTAGCTAGATGGTTGTCTTCTCCTCATTATGCTTCATTGTTGGATCTTGTGAGCTGCCTAACATGATCAAGATCATCTATCTCGTAATTCTATATGTTGTGTTTGTCGGGATCCGATGGATAGAGAATACCATGTCATGTTAATTATCAAGTTATTACATATGTGTTGTTTATGATCTTGCATGCTCTCCGTTACTAGTAGAGGCTCGGCCAAGTTTTTACTTTTAACTCCAAGAGGGAGTATTTATGCTCGATAGTGGGTTCATGCCCGCATTGACACACGGGACGATGTGACGAAAGTTCTAAGGTTGTGTTGTGTCTGTTGCCACTAGGGATAAAACATTGATGCTATGTTCGAGGATGTAGTTATTGATTACATTACGCACCATACTTAATGCAATTGTCTCGTTGCTTTGCAACTTAATACCGGAGGGGGTTCGGACGATAACTCTGAAGGTGGACTTTTTAGGCATAGATGCGGTTGGATGGCGGTCTATGTACTTTGTCGTAATGCCCAATTAAATCTCACTATACTTATCATGTCATGTATGTGCATTGTTATGCCCTCTCTATTTGTCAATTGCCCGACTGTAATTTGTTCACCCAACATGCTTTTATCTTATGAGAGAGACACCTCTAGTGAACTGTGGACCCCGGTCCATTCTTTAATACTGAAATACAAATCTGTCTGCAATACTTGTTTTACTCGTTTTCTCGCAAACAATCATCTTCCACACAATACGGTTAATCCTTTGTTACAGCAAGCCGGTGAGATTGACAACCTCACTCGTTTCGTTGGGGCAAAGTACTTTGGTTGTGTTGTGCGAGGTTCCACGTTGGCGCCGGAATCTCCGGTGTTGCGCCGCACTACATCCTGCCGCCATCAACCTTCAACGTGCTTCTTGACTCCTACTGGTCCGATTAAACCTTGGTTTCTTGCGAGGGAAACTTGCCGCTGTGCGCATCACACCTTCCTCTTGGGGTTCCCAACGGACGCGTGTCGAACGAAAAGACAATACGTCAATCACGCGCATCAAGCAAATTTCCGGCGCCGTTGCCGGGGAGATCAAGACACGCCGCAAGGGAGTCTCCACTTCTCAATCTCTTTACTTTGTTTTTGTCTTGCTTTATTTTATTTACTACTTTGTTTGCTGCACTTATATCAAAACACAAAAAAAATTAGTTGCTAGCTTTACTTTATTTACTGTCTTGTTTGTTATATCAAAAACACAAAAAAATTAGTTACTTGCATTTACTTTACTTATTTCATCATGTTTCCTTTTAATTTTACCGCAAAGAACATACCGGTAGGACAAGGGTCTATAATTGGGAGGAACAATATAGAAGAATTTTTCACCCATGTTAGTACCGTTGAAGATTTTGAAGATAGACACTTGGTAGAACTTGCTCCTACTTATGAAATTGCTGTCTTCTGCTTTAGTTCGCTTGTTGGAAACTAAATTTGTTAATCTCAATCCTATAATCCAACACATATTTCTTACACTTGGTGATATGGAAGAGGGGGAAAAGAAAGATTTTGTTTTAGAAACCCTTCTTAGAGAATTTGGTGGTCTAGCAAGAGAGGCTAGAAAAGTCTTCGCTAAATTTAATATGCTTGGTTCTCATACTAATTTTGTTAGTCTCCTTGAAAAGATGGACATGGATAGGATAAGGTACACTAATAATGCTAATGCTGGTGGGGAGATCAAAGCACCAATACCATGTAAACTCCTAGCTATGAATGATGCACTAGAACATAACTATGCTTGGCTTGTTCCCGAAAATTTGTTTGATGAGAGTAGCAAGCCCAAGACTAATGAAAAGGGAGACGCTGAAACTTATGTATCCAATATACTATGCATGGTTGAGAAAACTCCAAACCCCGCTGTAGGTGCACCACCCTTTGATAATACTTGAGATACACTTTCTGCGCCTAGCTGAAAGGCGTTAAAGAAAAGCGCTTATGGGAGACAACCCATGTTTTTACTCCAGTATTTTTGTTTTATATTTGTGTCTTGGAAGTTGTTTACTACTGTAGCAACCTCTCCTTATCTTAGTTTTAAGTTTTGTTGTGCCAAGTAAAGTCTTTGATAGAAAAGTAAGTACTAGATTTGGATTACTGCGCAGTTCCACATTTCTTTGCTGTCACGAATCTGGGTCTATCTCCCTGTAGGTAGCTCAGAAAATTACGCCAATTTACGAGCATGATCCTCAGATATGTACGCAACTTTCATTCAATTTGAGCATTTTCGTTTGAGCAAGTCTTGTGGCCTAATAAAATCCATATTTACGGACTGTTCTGTTTTGACAGATTCTGTCTTTTATTTCGCATTGCCTATTTTGCTATGTTGGATGAATTTCTTTGATCCATTAATGTCCAGTAGCTTTATGCAATGTCCAGAAGTGTTAAGAATGATTGTGTCACCTCTGAACATGTGAATTTTTATTATGCACTAACCCTCTAATGAGTTGTTTTGAGTTTGGTGTGGAGGAAGTTTTCAAGGATCAAGAGAGGAGTATGATGCAATATGATCAAGGAGAGTGAAAGCTCTAAGCTTGGGGATGCCCCGGTGGTTCACCCCTGCATATATTAAGAAGACTCAAGCGTCTAAGCTTGGGGATGCCCAAGGCATCCCCTTCTTCATCGACAACATTATCAGGTTCCTCCCCTGAAACTATATTTTTATTCGGCCACATCTTATGTACTTTGCTTGGAGCGTCGGTTTGTTTTTGTTTTCTTTGTTTTGTTCGAATAAAATGGATCCTAGCATTCACTTTGTGGGAGAGAGACACGCTCCGCTGTTGCATATGGACAAATATGTCCTTAGGTTCTACTCATAGTATTCATGGCGAAGTTTCTTCTTCGTTAAATTGTTATATGGTTGGAATTGGAAAATGATACATGTAGTAAATTGCTATAATGTCTTGGATAATTTGATACTTGGCAATTGTTGTGCTCATGTTTAAGCTCTTGCATCATATACTTTGCACCCATTAATGAAGAAATACTTAGAGCTTGCTAATTTGGTTTGCATATTTGGTTTCTCTAGAGTCTAGATAACATCTAGTATTGAGTTTTGAACAACAAGGAAGACGGTATGGAGTCTTATAATGTTTACCATATGTCTTTTATGTGAGTTTTGCTTGTACCGTTCATCCTTGTGTTTGTTTCAAATAACCTTGCTAGCCTAAACCTTGTATCGAGAGGGAATACTTCTCATGCATCCAAAATCCTTGAGCCAACCACTACGCCATTTGTGTCCACCATACCTACCTACTACATGGTATTTATCCGCCATTCCAAAGTAAATTGCTTGAGTGCTACCTTTAAAATTCCATCATTCACCTTTGCAATATATAGCTCATGGGACAAATAGCTTAAAAACTATTGTGGTATTGAATATGTACTTATGCACTTTATCTCTTATTAAGTTGCTTGTTGAGCGATAACCATGTTTACGGGGACGCCATCAACTATTCTTTGTTGGATATCATGTGAGTTGCTATGCATGTCCGTCTTGTCTGAAGCAAGAGAGATCTACCACCTTCATGGTTGGAGCATCCATATTTTTAGAGAAGAACTTTGGGCCGCTAACTAAAGCCATGATTCATGGTGGAAGTTTCAGTCTTGGACATATATCCTCAATCTCATATGAGAATAATAATTGTTGCCACATGCTTATGCATTAAAGAGGAGTCCATTATCCGTTGTCCATGTTGTCCCGGTATGGATGTCTAAGTTGAGAATAATCAAAAGCGAGAAATCCAAAATGCGAGCTTTCTCCTTAGACCTTTGTACAGGGCGGCATGGAGGTACCCCATTGTGACACTTGGTCAAAACATGTGCATTGCAAAGATCCGGTAGTCCAAGTTAATTAGGACAAGGTGCGGGCACTATTAGCATACTATGCATGAGACTTGCAACTTGTAAGATATAACTTTCATAACTCATATGCTTTATTACTACCGTTGACAAAATTGTTTCACGTTTTCAAAATAAAAGCTCTAGCACAAATATAGCAATCGATGCTTTCCTCTTTGAAGGACCATTCTTTTTACTTTTATGTTGAGTCAGTTCACCTATTTCTCTCCACCTCAAGAAGCAAACACTTGTGTGAACTGTGCATTGATTCCTACATACTTGCATATTGTACTTGTTATATTACTCTATGTTGACTATTATCCATGAGATATACATGTTACAAGTTGAAAGCAACCGCTGAAACTTAATCTTCCTTTGTGTTGCTTCAATACCTTTACTTTGATTTATTGCTTTATGAGTTAACTCTTATGCAAGACTTATTAATACTTGTCTCAAAGTACTATTCATGAAAAGTCTTTGCTTTATGATTCACTTGTTTACTCATGTCATTACCATTGTTTTGATCGCTGCATCCACTACATATGTTTACAAATAGTATGATCAAGGTTATGATGGCATATCACTTCGAAATTATCTTTGTTATCGTTTTACCTGCTCGGGACGAGCGGAACTAAGCTTGGGGATGCTTGATACGTCTCCGACGTATCGATAATTTCTTATGTTCTATGCCATATTATTGATGATACCTACATGTTTTATGCACACTTTATGTCATATTCATGCATTTTCCGGAACTAACCTATTAACAAGATGCCGAAGTGCCGATTCTTCGTTTTCTGCTGTTTTTGGTTTCGGAAATCCTAGTAACGAAATATTCTCGGAATTGGACGAAATTAAATCCCGGGGCCTATTTTCTCACGAAGCTTCCGGAAGTCCGAAGGAGAGACGAAGAGGGGCCACGGAGGGGCCACACCATAGGGCGGCGTGGCCCCCCCTTGGCCGCGCGGCCCGTGGTGTGGGGCCCCCGTGCCGCCTCTTGACCTGCCCTTCCGCCTATATAAAGCCTCCGTGACGAAACCCCCGCATGCGAGAGCCACGATACGGAAAACCTTCCCAGAGACGCCGCCGCCGCCGATCCCATCTCGGGGGATCCAGGAGATCGCCTCCGGCACCCTGCCGGAGAGGGGAATCATCTCCCGGAAGACTCTACACCGCCATGGTCGCCTCCGGAGTGATGAGTGAGTAGTTCACCCCTGGACTATGGGTCCATAGCAGTAGCTAGATGGTTGTCTTCTCCTCATTATGCTTCATTGTTGGATCTTGTGTGCCTAACATGATCAAGATCATCTATCCGTAATTCTATATGTTGTGTTTGTCGGGATCCGATGGATAGAGAATACCATGTCATGTTAATTATCAAGTTATTACATATGTGTTGTTTATGATCTTGCATGCTCTCCGTTACTAGTAGAGGCTCGGCCAAGTTTTTACTTTTAACTCCAAGAGGGAGTATTTATGCTCGATAGTGGGTTCATGCTGCATTGACACTGGGACGAGTGACGAAAGTTCTAAGGTTGTGTTGTGCTTGTTGCCACTAGGGATAAAACATTGATGCTATGTTCGAGGATGTAGTTATTGATTACATTACGCACCATACTTAATGCAATTGTCTGTTGCTTTGCAACTTAATGCCGGAGGGGGTTCGGACGATAACTTCGAAGGTGGACTTTTTAGGCATAGATGCGGTTGGATGGCGGTCTATGTACTTTGTCGTAATGCCCAATTAAATCTCACTATACTTATCATGTCATGTATGTGCATTGTTATGCCCTCTCTATTTGTCAATTGCCCGACTGTAATTTGTTCACCCAACATGCTTTTATCTTATGGGAGAGACACCTCTAGTGAACTGTGGACCCCGGTCCATTCTTTAATACTTGAAATACAAATCTCGTTGCAATACTTGTTTTACTTGTTTTCTCTGCAAACAATCATCTTCCACACAATACGGTTAATCCTTTGTTACGGCAAGCCGGTGAGATTAACAACCTCATCTGTTTCGTTGGGGCAAAGTACTTTGGTTGTGTTGTGCGGGTTCCACGTTGGCGCCGGAATCTTCGGTGTTGCGCCGCACTACATCCCGCCGCCATCAACCTTCAACGTGCTTCTTGACTCCTCTCTGGTCCGATTAAACCTTGGTTTCTTACTGAGGGAAACTTGCCGCTGTGCGCATCACACCTTCCTCTTGGGGTTCCCAACGGACGCGTGTCGAACGAAAAGACAATACGTCAATCACGCGCATCAGCGAGTCATGGGAAAAGATCTATGGCCATATGCTTTTGCTCTGGTTGGGACTTGATCCCCTTCCTAAGCTCATCTCCCTAATTCTCATTCTTTTTATGTCCAAGTGGCATTGCCACTTGTTACTGGAAAATCTTGGTTCTTTCCTTGTGTATTTTGCAGGTTTCAATTGGATCAAGAGTGAAGGATGATCAAGTGAAGATTTTAGAAGAACTTAGTCTAGGACAATAATTCATGTTGTAATCTTTATTTTTTCTTTACTCATTTCTGATTTGTATTTGATCATATTTGTTGTAATATCAATGAATTGTCTAATGACAATGTATAATGTGTTATTTATCAATAAAGCTCAAGTTTTCCTTATGAGCTATGTGTAATATATTTATAATGCATTTCGTTGAATATATTATGTGAATCTTTAAATTGTTGGAGTTACAGAATATGAATTCATTTGAATTATGGTTTACTTATATTTCTATATGGTTTGAAATTCAAATTTGAAATGCAAATTCAAACTCCTCTCCAAAACCCTAATTTCAAAAGAGGTCATGTCGAAATTCATAGCACTCTCATCACCCTAACCCTAATGGCAACGAGAGAGAAACCTCGATCACTCTTGAGTGTTATGCAATTAAGCGCCAAAATTTCCCCCGTTTTGCGATGCAGTGCACAACCCTTTTCTAAATCTACCACGCGTTTGTCCTAAGTTCTAGGATGTTACAGGTGTTACCTTGTTTTCTTGAAGGGAGGTAAAATACCAGTTCGGCACGCACGCATATCCAGCATCTCCAAGGTATAACTTACCATCAGGGATTTCCAACCCATCAAGCCTTGACAAGCTGTCAGACAGGATGCTTGCATCATGAGCTGAACCCTCTCCCAACCAGCAAGCACGTATGTGAATCTCGGATTGAAATCCACAGCTACTAGCGAGTTCTGGCTAGTGTACTGCTCCTCTCACGGAGTGCTACAGACATTGATGTGGGTTCCTTTGCAGTCACATGAGTACCATCAATAACTCCAATGCAATCCTATCAAACAATGAGTATAAACAGTCATGTTTCTGACAAATATCACACATCTGATAAATAAAATGAATATGTATTTGTACTCACCCTGAAATACGGAAAACCACAGGTAGCTTTTCTTGATCTTTGGTGGTGCGTTTTTCGATGGTGGCATGATCATTTCACCTCTGAGCTCCCCAACTGCATACAATACCTGATGGAAGTACCGAGAGATAGTCTTCGTGGATCGCCTGAATGTGTTATGGGTCACTCTGAACCTCTGGTTATGACCCACAACATGAAGAAACATTGCGACTTGTTCTTCGATAGATGTCTGGATGCTATCAACTAGCAATCCTCTCTTCCTGAACATTTTCACAAGTGCATATAAAGGGGCTGATGTGGGCACTACCCTTCGGGTACCTGATACGTTGATGACCCACAAGTATAGGGGGTGTATCGTAGTATCTTCGATAAGTAAGAATGTCGATCCCAACGAGGAGCAGAAGGTGTTGACAAGCAGTTTCGATGAAGGATTCACTGTAAATGCTCACAGACAAGTATTCGGGGGTTTTGATGTAACAGATGAATAAAGTACGAGTAAGTAAAGTGCGAGAGTAATAATTGCAGCGAGTGGCCCAATCCTTTTTAGCACAAAGGACAAGCCGGTTTGTTTACTTATATTGACCAAACGTTCTCGAGGACACACGAGATTTTAGTCTAGTGCTTTCGTTACATACGGCTAATTAATCTTCATTGTTTTGATAAGTGTTGTGTGGGTGAACCTATGCTAATGTACCGCCCTTCCTAGGACTAATACATACTTGTGATTATACCCCTTGCAAGCATCCGCAACTACAAGAAAGTAATTAAGATAAATCTAACCACGACCTTAAACTGCGAGATCCTGCTATCCCTCCTGCATCGATATACCAACGGGGCTCAGGTTTCGTCACTCCGGCAACCCCGCAATTGGCAAACGAGTACAAGATGCATTCCCCTAGGCCCATAAAGGTGAAGTGTCGTGTAGTCGACGTTCACACGACACCACTAGAAGAATAACACCACAACTTAAATATCATAACATTGAATATTACTCAACCATACTTCACTACTAACATTTAGACTTCACCCATGTCCTCAAGAACTAAACGAACTACTCACGAGACATCATATTGAACATGATCAGAGGTGATATGATGATGAATAACAATCTGAACATAAACCTTGGTTCAACGGTTTCACTCAATAGCATCAATAACAAGTAGAAATCAACACCGGGAGAGTTTCCCCTATCAAACAAACAAGATCAAACCCAAATTTTTACAGCGGTGACGAGGTGCAGCGGTGGAGATGGCGGTGATGATGATGATGGTGATGGTGATGATGATGGCAATGATGTCCAGCTCGATGACGGTGACGATGGCGTCGATTTCCCCCTCCGGGAGGGAATTTCCCCGGCGGATCTCAGCCTGCCGGAGAGCTCTTTTCTCTCTGGTGTTCTCCGCCCCGCAGAGGCGGCTGTGTATCCTCGCGACGTACCCCTGGAGCTTAGGTTTTCGGGACGAAGGCGTACGCGAAGAAAAAGAGGTGAGAGGGGGCTGTGGGCCCCCTCCTCACAGGGCGGCGCGGCCAGGGCAGGGCCCGCGCTGGCCTATGAGGGGGGCCCATGGCGGCCCTCCTCGGCTCCCCCTTTTGGCTACCTCCGTCTTCTGGAAAAATAGGATTTTCGGTATAATTCCCGTCAATTGTTGATCTTCCGAAATATTGCATTCTTACGGTGCTTTTTCCAGCAGAATCCTGGCTCCGGTGCGCGATCCTCCAATAATCATGAAACATGCAAAATAGATGGAATAACATAAGTATTATCTCCAAATATGAAATATATTAATGAATAACAGTAAATTATGATATAAAATAGTGATGCAAATTGGACGTATCATACGTCTAAAAAGTATCTATAATTTTTGATGATCCATGCTTGTTTTACACCAATTTATATATGCTTTGCTCATACTTCGTTGCACTTTTACATATTTTCTGGCACTAACCTATTAACAAGATGCCACAGTGCCAGTTCCCTGTTTTCTGCTGTTCTGTATTTTAGAAAAGTTGTACAGGAAATATTCTTGGAATTGGACGAAACAACAGTCGAAGTCAACATTTTTCCATAACGAAGACAGAATCCAGAGGGGAGTCGAAGGGGCACAGCAGGGCGGCCACGCCAGCCCTAGGCATGGCCTAGCCCTGGCCCGCGCCTAGAGGTGGCGTGGGCCCCCTGGCCTCCACCGACATCGCCCCTCCGCCTATTTAATCACGATCTCGGGAAAACCCTGAACACCCAAGCCTCCATCCACGAAAAGTTCCATCACGGACGCCATTGCAGAACCCATCTTGAGAGGGTTCTGAAGCTCTTCCCGGCACCCTGCTGGTGGGGGAAATCATCGTCAGAGGCATCTACATCACAATGCCCGCCTCTGAAGTGATGCGTGAATAGTTCATCCCTGGACTATGGGTCCATTGCAGTAGCTAGATGGTTGTATTCTCCAACTTGTGCCTCATGTTTAGATCTTGTGAGCTGCCTTACATGATCAAGATCATCCTTATGTAATGCTACATGTTGTGTTTGCTGGGATCCGATGAATATTGTATACTATGTTGAGATCGATTATATATTCTTGTCATATGTTATTTGTGATCATGCATGCTCTCCGTTGATAGTAGATACTTTGGCCAAGTAGATGCTTGTGACTCCAAGAGGGGGTATTTATGCTCGATAGTAGGTTCATGCCTCTATTTTTCTGGAAGAGTGACAATAACTTCTAAGATTGTAGATGTGTAGTTGCTACTAGGGAGAAAACAACAATGTTTTATCTGAGGGTAATTCTATTGTTTACTTTACACACATTGCTTAATGTGATAATCTGTTGCCTGCAACTTAATACTGGAAGGGGTTCGGATGATAACCGGAAGGTGGATTATTAGTCATAGACGCAGTTGGATTACGGTCTATGTATTATGTTGTAATGCCCAAACGAATCTCATACTAATCATCTTGTCATGTATGGTCGGTATTCTGTCAATTGCCCAGCTGTAATTTGTTCACCCAGCATGTTATTTATCTTTATGGAGAGACACCTCTAGTTAACTGTGGACCCCGGTCCTTTCCTTTACACTGATAAATTCAACCACTGCAATCCTGCTCTACTTACTTACTGCAAGCTCTGTTCTCTTTAATTACTGCAAACATCTCTTTCCACTCGATACGTCTAATCCTTTATGTTCAGCAAACCGGTGAGATTGACAACCTCACCATAAGTTGGGGCAAAGTATTTTGGTTGTGTTGTGTCCAGGTTCCACGTTGTTACTGACGCAGGTAGTGCGCCCTGCCACTAGTCAGCTAGAAACACCTTTAGAAGTCACGCCTTTCTCCTACTGGTCGGTTAAACCTTGGTTTCTTACTGAGGGGAAACTTGCTGATGTGCTCATCACACCTTCCTCTTGGGGTTCCCCAAGAACTGCACGCCACCAGTACCCGACATTAGTCTACCTCCCTTGGCCCAACTAGGGGCCCATGGAGATTGTCCAAGACCAAGGTGGGCCCGTACGTCGGTTGCAACGGAGGAGACCTACTAGGAGACGAATTCTTGATGGACAAGGCAAGAAGGCGCCGATAAAGGAAAGATTAGATTAGATCTCAATGTAACCTAGTTGAGTTCGGACAGGTCTCTCGGGACCTGGCCTGCTATATAAATGCTAGGAGAGGGCCTACCGAACAGCAGAACAATAATAAGCAGAACCACCGCAACTTAGAGCACAAACCTTAGAATCCTTGCCTCTCGGCGAGTCGACCATAGCATCCTATCGGCTACCCCATTGTAACCCGATATATTCGATAAATCAAGATCAAACAAGCACGAAGTAAGGGTTTTACCTCATCGAGGGCCCGAACCTGGGTAAATCTCTCTCCCCGTTTGTTTGGTATCTGATGTCTCGTGCTAGCCTGCAGGATTCCATCAACCCTAAGCCCCTCATGGTGAGCATTTCCGAGGAGCTCCCTCGTCAATTGGTGCCATCTGTGGGAAACCTACTGGTACAAGGCACTTCATCGGCTATTCCGATCGTGTCAACTATGACTCCGCCAGTATCACCGTCATCATCGGCTCTATCGTCGCCAAGCTTGGGGAACTCGATTCGTTTCAGGTCCTTCGAGTTCACTCCGCACACCGACGCGTCGCGTTCGACCTTCTTGGGCCTGCGCGGTGGGATGGACATTGATGTTTGCGAGCGTCCACTTCCGTTTCGACTCTGGGAGAGTTCTTCGGCTCCCAGGCCCGACCGCTCCTGGCACAGCAAGGACAACGACTTCATCGACTGCTACATCTACTACTTCATCTCCAATCGTGATCGATCCATCGGCCGCGTCATCGGTGTCGACTCCGGCGCCTTCATCATCACCATCGTCGCGTTGTACCATGTCCTCCATGTCCGTAGGATCTGATGACTCCGGATCATCGGATCTAACATCGTACTACTACCTCAACTGCGACACTAGGCACAGACTTGGCTTAGATGATTCGCCTTTCGTCAGCAGTGCCAAATACTCCTCCGATGAAGAAAGTATCAACAACATCACCATGGCAGCCGCATCAAAAGCGGCTTATCACCAAATTTACGCTATCATCAACCCTCATACTACGGGAGTCGAGATATCCAAGGGCAAGCGTACCCCACGCGTCAATCGCGACGGGCGGCGAAATGCCGAAGCTAGCGACAGCAATGCTGATAGCACTTATACCATCACCGGGGAAGAGTGGGAAGCTGCTCGCAACGCCGTAGCCAATAACACTCGGATTCCCATCGGAGCATCAGCATGCACCCTCAGCGCATATCATGTTATTCTAGAAAACGACCGGGTTCAGTTAGCAAATGAGCAAGCTGACCTCGATCGGCGCCGGCAGGCAGCCGATCAATCAAGCAAACGGCGAAGGGGGCTACCCTCTCTTGGGAGTGCATCTAGAAGCAATCAAGGACAAGGGAGGTTTCGGTCGCGTATCCCTCGCCTCTCAGAAGCCGACGCAAGGGAGATTACATCAAACCTCTCCAATTATTTCATGGCTATGGATACGACAAGCATGATCAGGCCCAAAACTATCGAAGGAGCGCAACCAACCTTGCAGCCTATCCGATCAACAATCAGCCAACACCTGATAATCCGATGGCACCAGCTCATCGGGGCGCCCTGGAAAGTCTTGCAATCCTCGGAGACAAGCTCACCCCTAGGAAGGAGAAAATTACACACCATGGTAGCAAATCTAAGCATCGCTCATCGTTGAAAGACGCCCGTGATGATATCACGCAGAGTAAAATTGACAAAGCTCGCCGCCGACGTGTTGCGAGAGATGGCTACGACAACGACGACTCCTAAGAGACTCAAGAGCATGATGGAGAGCTCCGAGATGACGATTGTCTGAGCCACAAGATTCGGGAGGCAATGCCAGCAAAGAGATTCAAGCCAATACCTACCGATGCCGCCAAGTACGACGGTCAGCAGGAGCTGAGGTCCTGGATAGACGACTATTTACAGACTGTGATCCTGCACAAGGGAAACCAAGTAGCGGCGATGCAATGTCTGCAGATGTACCTGAAAGACTCAGCACGAGCATGGCTGAGAGGCCTGCTGAAGGGATCCAGTAGATCCTAGGAAGACTTGGTCGATGCTTTTGTCAAAAAATTCCAAGCCACATACAAGATACTTGTTGGAATCGAAGAGTTGCGCCAATGCCACCAAAAGCCAAAAGAGTCGATGCGCGTGTACATCAGGCGCTTCACTAAACTTCTGAATGTTGTTGAAGATGTCTCCATCGACAGGGCAATCGACGTTTTCAGTGATGGCATACGACGAGAATCCAAAATCAAAGAACTCGGTCAAAAGAGATGCCAAAGACCATCACCAAACTCATGGAAATCGCCAATAGCTGGGCCGATGGAGAAGACCACGTACGGAAGCCACGTCCTCGTAGTGACGACGAATAGGACGATCAGAAGCACGATTCAGGTCATCGACGCGACCGTCGCGAATAGAGGAGAGACCGTGGGTAAGAGATCTTTGGCGACACCGACATCGTCGCCGCGGGGTATGCTGATCGGCGTGACGACCGGCATGATGATTGATGTAGCGACAAACGCGATGATTGATGGGATGGCAACCGCAACAGATCTGGAGGGAGCCGAGGTAATTACAAGGAACGGCCATCGTGAGTTCTAGAGCTGTCGTTTGTTGAACAGCTAAATGCTCCCTTTTACATACATGTGTACATCGACCCGAAGGATAACACCAAGAAGTCGAGTCATGTACTCAGGGACTCCTGACAGTTTCTTGATCTTCAGAAGTTTTATGAGTCGAATAAAGGGCAGACGCAGCCCCTAACCCACCACCGCCAACTAGCATCAGGTTCAGCAAGTTCAAACTCGTGCTTCCAATGAAGCTTTTCCTCCACCTCGAGGACAGATGAGCATGATCCACAAGACTGGTGTCTCCAGAAGGGAGATGAAGTTACACAAGAAATCAATCTTGCAGAAGGCACCATGGCAAACGTTCTAGAATTCATGGACCGGTCTGCACAAAGCATCTTATTCATTAGAGTTGACCACCCGATGTCTATTCCTAGACCAGGCCACGCAACTTTGGTAGTCGAAGCACAAATTGGTGGATTTAACATGAGCAAAGTATTCATGGATGGTGGAAGCGGATTGAATCTAATATTCGCAAGTCCGGTCAAAGCGATGGGCATTGCAGTCGATATGTTGCAAGAATCTGATACATGTTTTCATGGCATTGTTCCAACCTTGCCAGCATACCCTCTCAGCAAGATCTCCTTGAATGTGGTTTTCGGGAAACTCGACAATTTCAGGAGGGAAAGGCTCGAGTTCAAGGTAGTGAATTGGGAATCACAGTACCATGCTATCCTTGGAAGACCAGCCTATGCCAAATTCATAGTTGTGCATCATTATGAATATCTAAAGCTCAAGATGTCAGGCAACAACAAAACCAATATCACGGTTCACGGAAGCTTTTCTCGTTCAGACAATTGTGACCGAGAGTTTCAGAAGATTGCCGCTAAATTTGGGATAAAGCGGGATATCAAGACCTTGGATTTTATTCCCAAACAGTTAGCTCTTGAAGACAAGGAATCTAAGCCCAAAGAGGTAGACAACAACAAGAAGAAGAAGAAACGACCCGATGATACTGCTACATCAGTACCAACTGTCATAACTTCGGTAGAAGTTGTTAGTGCCTCGATAGAAGCCATTAATTCTTCGGCAGAAATTGCCAATGCCTCAATAGAAGCTATAAGCACTGCATTGGAAGCTATCGGCACGTCAGCAGACGTTGGCCAAACTAAAGAAGACCCTTCTCTCTTACTTAAGAAGACAAGAGGTGGCATGTATCTTTATCTTTTAGCAGCAATTTTACTTTCAATAAGGCTTTTTAAGCCATAGCATATTAGCTTATTTTTCGTTGCAAACTTATTAATAAAGTTAAAATTTCGTCTATGCAAGTGATATTCTATATGAAGTACCCAATTGATTCAGGACACCCGACAAAATTCTCAAGATCTTTGCATCACGTCATGTACCGTGACTATAGAAATTTCTTGATACAGTAAGCGAACACGATAATAACTCGGGGGTTGTGTATAACGGATTCATCTAAGCCTCATGAAACATTCGAGTGTTGCTATCGATGATAACCAAAGGACCTTCGCAAACACGATAAAAATACAAACATTTCCACAAAGCCTCATGGAACATTCGAGTGCTGCAATATATGGAAACCAGGCAAATTAGAAAGGCCCACGCCAGTGCATCGTGCTACAAAGCCAAGTGGGCACATGGACGATTGACTCGGAGGCTGCTGCCGATAAAATACAAAAATACACTTTCGGTTCTAGCAAAGTTGTGATTACTACGGGTCCCTTTGGGCTCGCAACATGAGCTGATCACTCAGAAAATTTGCTGCCAACATACAAGCATCATAATACCGATGCCAAAGGGCTAGCGTGCCAAAGCCTGCAGCTCAATTAGCTATACTCCATAATTTCCATCGGTACCTGAAGACACTTCTACAAAGTGGCAGTTCTATATCACAGTAAAAAATCATCGACTCCAAAGATTTGCTCATCTCCGTGAGCACCAACGTCACTATGAAGAAAAATTACATTGGTCAAACAAGTTACATCGTGCACACGAATAAACTTACCCAAAGTATTCAAAGAAGTATCATTGACACCGTAATTTACATCAATTGTTTCACTTACACAGATGAGCGAAACTATCACACTACTCATGAGGCGCTTCAACTGCATAGTTCGCCTCAAAACTAACCTACAATCTAGCAACTATAATAGAGGCAGGGTCTCTGACGGCGGGGAAGTACATGCTCACGTCGGCATCAGCCTTAGCAATTGCCTCCAAATCCAATGACGGATGCTGAGATAGCACAAAAGCAAAAGTTATTTCTGCTCCAACAAGAAGTTGGTTGCGCACCAAAGTGCGGACCCTTTCGGCATTCCTAAAGTTCGACATCAAAGCTAGCAGCGTTGGAGGAACCGGGTTGAGAGGGAATATGGACTTCCATATCATCCTCAAGCATGCATGACATTTATCAAAAAAACGGTGCACTTGTTGCACCCGATCCTAAATTTTTGCAATGGTTGCAGTTTGTTCGTCCAGAAGACCTCGTTAAACTACGACATATTCGTCCAAGCCTCAACCCGCTCATGGACTCGCTTGTTCTCTTCGGACAAGTTTAGAGCAATGATTGGTAAAAGTGATAAAGGAAAGTTCAAGTACCAAGGAGATGCCGTCTGAAAAGTGAGGAAAGCGAAGGATTATCGAGTACTCACAGTTTAAGCTCTATGTGGCCTTCTGTAGTTGCTTAGTGCGTATTGCTCTGCTTCCATAGCCAGTTCACCCTTCTTCTTTATCACAACCGTCATGGCGTGAATACCTAGCAATTCTTTTTCCATCCGAGTTATTTGGGTCCTCATTTGTTGCACAAGGCCGGTGTCAGAGCCAGCACTCAAAGCATCTTCGACAAAAGGGGCCACTGGTGTCACCTGCAATACAGCATCGAGTGTGCATCATATATATATACAGTATCAAGAACTCCAATCACTCCCATCGGGAGCGCACAATTAAAGCTAGACATCACAATTACAACGGGAAGAACTGGCAACATTGCCAGCTCAAATTCATTACAAAATAAGGCTTTAGAAAATCCATTGTTTGGAACAAGGTATCGATTACAATTCAACATAAATTATTTTAAGGAGCCTAGATTTGAGTCGATAGACTTGGGGCGGCTTCACCGGCAGCTGGCTCGTTAGCTTCTACTAAATCAAGAAGTTGTCATGCACATTTGCGCGCTAGCACACTAAAAGGGCTAAGGTTAATAGCCATCCCATCTTGATATTTCGGCAGCTCCATTGTGAGTAACTCCATATCAACCTTGAAGCCATACCCCATCAGAAGCTGGAAGGCAAGAAGAGCGTCGTAGGTACACAAGGTACGTTTGAATACCTCGATGATGCCCCCGGTGCCGACGGAAAAAACGTCCACCAGCTTCCCTAGAGTCTTGTTCCGATTTTCCTTCGGGAAGATCATAGCATGGAACCTCGACAATACTGCCTTATTCTTCCGAAGAAGAACTCGAACAAGTTCGTCGGAGTCGACCGCTAGGGAAATAGCGTCAGGAGCAGAATCAGCTGGGGGCTTGCCTACAGTACCCGCATGGATGTTGGCAGCTCCTACAAAAAGTGAAATCAGAAGCAAGAATTAATAAAGTTAAACAAGAAAGAAGTTTGAAGTTATTACGATAAAGTTACCTAATAGGGCCTTGATGAAGTTGCGGAGTTTATCCTCCTTATCCTTGGCCTGGACCTGGGCCTCCGCCTTTTCCTTCTCCTCCTCCTTCAGCTTCTTCTTCACCTAGCCAAGCTCCTTCTTCAGCGAATTGGCCTCTTGCCGAGCAGTGGCCGCTATTTTAACCGCCTGGTAAAGTTGGGCAGACTTCGATTGGGTGTCTTGTTGGAGTTGAGCATTCTCAGCTTGAAGGAGAGTGAATCGGGAGGCAAAATCCTTTATTATTTTTACGACGGCTTGGATGGGCTATGATGTGACACAAGACAAAAACGTTATGAATGTGTTAACCTTTCTTTGAGTCTACGTTTGACTGCAAGCAACCAAATATATAATCGGGGGCTGGAAGAGGGAGAATCATCATCAAGAATGCAAAAGTTACAATACTTACATGCTCTCCAGGGGGGACGAAGAGTGATGAGCGCAGATTGCACACCGTTGGGGAACCCCAAGAGGAAGGTATGATGAGCACAATAGAAATTTTCCCTCAATAAGAAACCAACGTTTAATCGACTAGTAGGAGAAAGGCGTGACATCTGAAGGTGTTGCTAGTTGACTTGTGGCAGGGCGCACTACCGGCGTCAGCAACAATGTGGAACATGCACACAACACAACCAAAATACTTTGCCCCAACTTACAGTGAGGTTGTCAATCTCACCGGTTTTGCTAAAAACAAAGGATTAACCGTATAGTGTGGAAAGATTATGTTTGTTTCCAGTGAAATTAAAGAGAACAATGCTTGCAGTAAGTAAACTGAACAAGATGACTTTATCAGTGTAAAAGAAAGGGCCAAGGTCCACAGTTCACTAGAGGTATCTCTCCATAAAGATAAATAACATATGATGGGTGAACAAATTATAGCTGAGCAATTGATAAACTAAAGACCATACATGACAAGATGATTACTATGAGATTCGTTTGGGCATTACAACATAATACATAGACCGTAATCCAACTGCGTCTATGACTAATAATCCACCTCCGGTTATCGTCTGAACCCCTTCCAGTATTAAGTTGCAAGCAACAGATTATCGCATTAAGCAATGTGTGTAAAGTAAACAATAGAATTATGCTTAGATAAAACATTGTTGTTTTCCCCCTAGTAGCAACAACACATTTACAATCTTAGAAGTTGTTGTCACTCTTCCAGAAAACTAGAGGCATGAACCTACTATCGAGCATAAATACTCCCTCTTGGAATCACAAAAATTTACTTGGCTAGAGTATCTACTAGCAACGGAGAGCATGCAAGATCACAAATAACATATGACAAGTATATAATCGATCTCAACATAGTATTCAATATTCATCGGATCCCAGCAAACACAACATGTAGCATTACATAAAGATGATCTTGATCATGATAGGCAGCTCAGAAGATCTAAACACGAGGCACACATTGGAGAAGACAACCATCTAGCTACTGCTATGGACCCATAGTCCAGAGATGAACTACTCACGCATCACTTCGGAGGCGGGCATAGCGATGTAGAGGCCTCCGGTGATGATCTCCGCCTCCGGCAGGGTGGCGGCCGCGACGGAACATTTCATGGATGGAGGCTCGGGTGTTTAGGTTTTTCCCGAGATCGTGAATAAATAGGCGGAAGGGCGAGGTCGGTGGACGCCTGGGAGACCCAAACCACCCCTTGGCATGGGCCACCCCCTGGTCGCGCCATGGGTCGGTGTGGCCGCCCTGTGGTGCCTCTTCGTCTCTCCTCCGGACTTCATCTTCGTTATGGTAAAATAAGATCTTCGGCTTTTGTTCGTCCAATTCCGAGAATATTTCCTATACAACTTTTCCGAAAAACAAAATAACAGAAAACATGGAACTGACAATGTGGCATCTTGTCAATAGGTTAGTGCAGGAAAATGTATAAAAGTGCAAAGAAGTGTAAACAAAACATATATAAATTGGTATAAAACAAGCATGGTGCATCAAAAATTATAGATACGTTTGTAACGTATCAAAGGGGAAGAGGCAGCTGTCGAAGGATTTTCTTTTCCCTTCTGGAAAGAAGAATCACCTGGCGCTTCCTTTGGCGAAGTTGGTGCTGTAGCCGCGATTGAAGCTGGCTTGCTGAAGCTTGTTTTCGCCTTCTTTGAAGGAGGTTCTGCAAAACCTCCGTCGCTATTAAAAATTATGGGTGGTTGTATCAGCAATATGAGTAAAAGAATATAGATCAACTTTGAAAGTAAGAAGCACTTACGAGTCGAAGAGCAGATCATCTCTTCGGCGGCTGGGCAGCAGACGTCCTCGGGGCTACATCAACAAAAGCAACGCGATCAACATCATTGTCATGTTGACTCGACTCCACTTTATCGGTTAATTAATCATCAAGGATTTTATGATATTCGGCAGAAGGGGCTTCGGGGTTGAAAGGTTTATTTTCCTCCTCTTTGGGGGCCTCACTATCTTCGGCTACTTCAACGAGAGATTCTACATTGCCAGTAGAGTCACCATCTTCAAGGTCTTCCTCAACCTCAGATACGGCCGGTAAATATTTGACAGTTACATGGACCTACCGAAGCAAGCGAAAGTCTAATAAGTCTAAGCAAAAATATCAAATACAAAGAATCAACACAAGCATTGGAAATTTAAATGTTTACCTCAGCTAGTTGGTGAGTAAGTTCATGCGGATCTTGGAAAGCCAACAACGAAATACAATCCTCTTGGCTAAAATAAGTCAAGCGCCTGACTTCATCTAGAAATTCTTTTTCCGACAACTTTACAACATTGACTCGAGTCTCATCCTTAGGACCCAAATATAACCAAATCTGGTGCGCTCTAGACATAACAGGCTAGATGCGACGCCTCAGAAAAACATCACGATCTAGACATAACAGGCTAGATGCGACGCCTCAGAAAAACATCAAGAACCTCAGTGTCGATCATTCTTTGACCATCAGCGTATTTTATCTCCAATATTTTGTCATACAACTTGTCAGCTGTTATCTTTTCTTCGACAGTCAGTATGTTCCTCCAAGATTTCTTCGGTGTTCCCTAGAGCACGTCAACAAACTTCGGTAGACATGTATTGCATCCAGGAGTCGATGGATCCCTAAGATAGAACCACTTCAACCTCCAGCCCTGGACAGATTCTCTCATCGGAAAGTTGAAGTAGTTCACCTCTTTTCGGACAAGAAGCCAACCCCACCAGTGATGTAGAGTCCATTGCTGCCGATGTACCGCTTGACAAAGAAGATCTTTTTTCCATAGGCCCCAATGGGGATCGATACCAAGGAAAGCCTCACAAGTGGTAATGAGGATTGCAAGATGGAGGATAGAGTTCGGGGTCAATTGCCAAAGTTGGATCCCGTATGAAAGCAAAATACACCGGAGGAAGTCATGTGCGGGCAAGGACAATCCACAGAACAAGAAAGCAACAAATATTACAGTAAATCCGGCAGTAGGATTGGGACGAGAATCTACAGGCGAATGTCTTCCTCTTTGTCGGAGATCAATCCGAGGCTCCGTGCCTTCTTCTCGTCGCGTTTTGTCATTGTGGATGCAGTCCAGTCGCCTGGAGCATCTCCGACAATGGCGGCGGCGGCATCTAGAGCAGCTCTCTTCGGTGCGGCCGTGGCGGCCTTAGGGCCGGTGGCGCTCGTGGCGGAGGCGCCCTTCTTCTTAACCATCCTGGCAAGGTTCCTTAGAGACTTTGGTGGTTTGGGTGTGGTGGCGATAAAGGCGCAGTAACATCAAGATGGAAGAACGAAGGAAGAAGAAGAAGATGACAGGAGAGAGAGAGGAGTAAAATCTCTGGGTCCCCTTTATAAAGGAAAAACTTACTCAGGATTTGGGCCGATGGATTCGTGTCGTAAAATTGGGCGCGGATCTGGCTCAACACGTGTCAAAGTAATAAGCAAGCCAAAGGACTATTACCTCCACTACACGCGGAAATCGAGAAGACACCTCGGTTGGAGTGCAATGTTTGGTCATTTCCAAAACAAACTGCTTAGACAGGGGTGGGTCCGTTAGGCCACATCCCACCAGGCTCACTGCTGCAGTTACAACGTCATTGATGATGTCATTAAAGTTATCGGTTCCCTTTGATGGAGCATTCGAATAAAATGAGCATCCGAAGGAATCTACAACTTTTAGTTACTCGACTTGAGTCTATGCATGGTTGTAAACATCCATCCCTAGACTCGGGGGCTACTCCCATTGGTAGCGCTGGACGTGCACCCGATAAATACAACGAAAGCATCAAAAATTGAATGAATTCAAAGAAGAACGAACCCGAAGGTTCCAGGAAATTCAGGATCGAGCCTGGGGACTTGATTCTGTGTAGGGTAAAGTTGTTTTGCCATCGGCAGTTAACCGGCATCGATTTATCGAGTAAGGCTAGGCTCGTTACTTTTATCCCTTACGTGCAACCAAATTGCATGACTTCACGTGAAGTCTTAAAAGACCCGATATAGTAAAAGTATCGGATGATGAAGGAAGCTTAGAAAGCATTGACAACAAAATCTTCGAGTATTACAACTTGAGTCTACGCACGGTTGCAAACATCCGTCCCTAGACTCGGGGCTAATCCCATCGGGAGCGCTGGACGCGCACCCGATATCAAGCAATTTCGACCTCATAGTAAATGAGAAGACTCGATTTTCTTCGACTGATAAAGATATTCGGATGAAGACAACTATAGTCCCTGTCCGAAGCTTTACTTCCGCCAGTCACTCGGGGGCTACTAATGTGGGCATTACCCTTCGGGTACCCGACATTAGTCTACCTCCCTTGGCCCAACTAGAGGCCCATGGAAATTGTCCAAGACCAAGGTGGTCGCCTACGTCGGTTGCAACAGAGGAGACCTACCAGGAGACGAATTCTTGATGGACAAGGCAAGAAGGCATCGATAAAGGAAAGATTAGATTAGATCTCAATGTAACCTAGTCGAGTTCAGATGGGACTCTTGGGACCTGGCCTGCTATATAAGGGCCAGGAGAGGGCCTACCGAACATGAGAACAATAATAGGCAGAACCACCGCAACTTAGAGCACAAACCCTAGAATCTTTGCCTCTCGGCGAGTCGACCATAGCAGCCTATCGGCTACCCCATTGTAACCCGATATATTCGATAAATCAAGATCAGACAATCAAGAAGTAAGGGTTTTACCTCATCGAGGACCCCGAACCTGGGTAAATCTCTCTCGCCGTTTTTTTGGTATCCGATGTCTCATGCTAGCCTGCAGGATTCCGTCAACCCTAAGCCCCTCATGGTAGGCATTACCGAGGACCTCCCTCGTGAGGGGATCTTCTCATCGTCTGAATGACAACGATTAGTGCTGCAGCGTGATGCACAAGCTATAGTTGCTCACACTACTCAAACAATATCTAAGCATTAAGAACAGTCTTATCTAATCCAACTAGTTCTACCTACATGAATCCAACACTACAATATAGCTGAGGAGTTTTCCCTTACCTCTAGCATGACAAAGAATGGAGACGGCCGGAAGTCGGAGAAGATGTGCAGAGGCTCCACCGCGGCTGGACACGATGACCCTGGTAGGGCGCCATAGACCGAATGGAGGAGATCCTCGTCTAGAGCACAACCAGGGTTAGATGCGCGGGTGCAGATCTGGGTCACCGCCGTCGATGACAAAATTGGGGAAAGGGATTTTTTGGGAGGGGCTACTGAGGGGGTAACTGAAGAGTGAGGTTACCCCTACCTTTGCGCCCAACGCTACCCGGATTTCCCCTTCTTCCGCCATGTCGCGGTCGAGCGTCCGCGCGAACGGCGTTATCGATTTTCGTCGCACACGGTCTATCCCTGGAAAAACGGCCAAAACGGACATTGCTCCCAGGCCTATCCCAGATATGCTTTAAGACCCGTGTTGTGCAAGAACGTGAAGACGACTGGGCATCCAAACGGCCCAAAAATTGCATCCCCAATACAAGCTAAAGGGTTTCCAGGATACCAAACACATTACACATCCCATGAGTAGAAGGAATGAGTGGAAGGATGTTGTTGCCCTGCCATTTCGGTCCATGGTCTATTTGCGCTGTTGAACGGTCTGTTCTTTCTTGTTCCAGCTCTCGCACGCTCTCAGTCACACGTTCCCCATTTGCTCGTGGTCCTCTCCTATCCACCACCAATGATCTTTTCTGTTCCTCCCGGTCGCGTCGTGTGGCGCCGCCGTCCCACCAGGACGAATCACGAATGGTTTCTCTTCCGCCCGCGCCCCTGGGTTTGTGAAAACACAAGGCAGAAACAATTTCGCGTGGCTGTACTATTGCAAAGCAAAAGCGATGAAAAAATATATATATATACGGAGTACTAGTAGTACTTTACATTGGACACACTTTACAGGAAGAAATAATCAGCTCCCGGACGAAAGGAAAGGCTGGTCGCTACAGCCAAGCAGCTGGAGACAAATGGGGCATATGCAACAATTCAATCATTCACGGGAGCCTGTTCTAGGAAAGCGAAAACAAATCATTCCGTGGAACCTATCATCGTGCCCCTTGGGTGAAAAAGGAGGTCCTTTTCCACGTAAGAGATACCTTAGACAAGTGACTGACCACAAGACACGCGAAAATGAGAATCTCACCACACCATACGCTAGTACTGTACTGAAGGATCATCTAGCGGTGGGTGGTAGGAAACCCGATCACTGAAAACAGAATCCAAAAAGACTGAGAAGTCGTTTAGCATCCATCATTTGGGTCTGAAATCCTGAAATTCATTTTGGAATTTTATAGGTGGGCTGTTTGGTTGCCACAGAATTGGACCGTCATTTTATTTAGGAAATCCAGCAAAATGACGTCATGGTTAAACACGATTCCGAGCTGAGACCTATCATTTGTGTTTTTCTATGGAAGCCATTTACAAATTCAATATTGAATTCTGCTGTCATTTGCAATTCCTGTGGCAACCAAACAAGTGTCCACTTCTGGAATTACAATGTGTATTCATTTCAAAATGCTACAAACGAAATGAAAGCCCGTCTTCCAAACGACTTCTAAGACTAAACTTAAAAAGACAGAAAACAAAAAGACCTATAAAAAATTGGTAGCAAATTTTATAAACCGAAATTAGTTTATGTGAATTCGGTCACTTGTTCTCGGTAAGAGAATGGACCAAACTGACCAAATTTTATGTTAGAGAGGCCCAATCCGCCCCGCCTATGGTGGCCTTGCGACCTTGGAAGTGTGACAGACCGCGACCGGGAGGGTTCCGTTCTTTGTTTAGTTTTTTTAGTACCTTCTTTTGGATGGTGAGATGGCTACTATATCTAGAAGTTTGAATAAGGTCATCCCTGCCCTATTCTCGCTCCGTTGGTGAGCGCCAATGGAGGGTACATGGAGTTGTGTGTCCGGCTGATCTTCTGGGATCTAGTTAGTTTTCGTGTTCGTTCATGTGTGGTTTTAGGCCAGTCTCTTCTGATGAACGGTTCTCATCATTGGCGATGTTTGTAGCTCTGGTGCGTTGGTCCTTGGAACCTTAGCACAATGACTTTCCGTCCGTGTACTACAACAAACTCTATTAAGATAAGCTTTGCCCAACTTCGGTAATGGAGGGGCGAGGACAGTGGCGGACCTTCGACATGTGCTAGTGTTTCTAGTTCCGATAGGTGGTCCGAAGACCTATTTGTAATTTTCATTATTACTTTTGCCGCTTGTACTGCTTCGATGATTATTAGTAGAATCGGAGAGGCCCAATTCTTGTTGCCCTTCGTTAGGTTGTGGCTCTCATCTTCTGACTATTGGCGTGCAATGCTGTTTTGTTTTGTGGTTGGCTGTAACTTTGCAAGTATGTGACCTATGAAGTATGAACGGTATGATGTGAATATTGATCAAACTGCTATATTGTGCCACTTGCTAATGTTCATTTTTGCAGGTTTGTATGAGTACAAGCATACTATATTCAAGTTACAGCTGAAATGTTCCTCTATTATTTACCAAGTGAATAGTAGCTGTTGCACATGAACCACACCCGACAATTTCATGGTTCCTGCTCTCTCTCTCTGTTTTCTTTTTGTCGAGATTGTGTTGTTGCTCTTGGACTCTAACTCGTTCGATCTTGCGTAGAGAAGTGCTTTCGGTTCAGTTTCATCAGGGTCTGGTCATTCATCATGATGTCTTGTCTTGTGACCCGAAGAAATGCAGGCGAGCTGAGCATGAATGGAAAGTTACGGTCACAAAACCGCACCAAGATTAGGGTGGACGTCAGGTTGGCCGGACAAGGACAACCGACTCTGACTGAAATTCTCAACAGAATGAGCTAACCAGAAAGAACGGCTGCTGTGCAGGTTCAAGGTTCTTGAGAACGAATGGCCGGGCCGTTGCCTCTATGAGATCAGAGTATCGGAGAACGGCCGTCCCCTACCTCACTCTCGATCTCCGGAATCGGCGCACGCCGCAATCAAGATCGCCCGGCGCCGCCGGTTTTCTCTCTCTCTCTCTCTCTCTCTCTCTCTCTCTCTCTCTCTCTCTCTCTCTCGGAATGTTCCAAATGATTAAGAGCAAATCGGGAGGCCGACAGTGTTGGCTTAGCTGGGTGGACTGCTAATGTGCAGTCTCACTCGTACTTGGGCTGTAGCTAGCGGACGGCGTCCAGCTAGCTGCTGAAGCCTAGATACATTTTAGCCAATAGCGCCGGCTGTCTGGTGTGCAGATGCTGAGGCTGATGCACCTGGTCAATGGCAACAGTGAAAAAATCTAGCGGCTACAGTCTAGTGCAATAAGGATGATGGTGAGGTTACGGCTCAATCCTAACCTGAAAAGAAAGACCTCGCCAGCCAGCGTCACATACACTGAGACGGATGATACTACACATAGGTCGAATGATCGGCCAAGTGGCAAACAGGGAGGCGTTGGCGTGTGCGGCACCACCTCCTTTTCTCCTTTCAATAAAAACTTTGTGATTCTGTAATTAGTGGTAATTTATCAACTATTAAATTGAATTTTTTTTATGTTAGTTTCATTTATACTAGCTAGCGCGGATCAAATGGGTATGGCCGTTGGGTTTGCTCCCGTCGCAAATGGACCAACTAGGAAATAACCAACGCCACAGACATGTTCGCATGCTGACGGAAACAGATCAAAACCAAACATACTTGGTGTCTAAAATGGGCTAGGCTGCCCGAGATGCTAATGTGCAGCAGTGCAGGCAGGGTGAGGGTACACTCAGTGATACTCTTAATCTGAAAAGAAAGACCTCGCCAGCCAGCGTCACATACACTAACTGAACAATCGGCCAAGTGGCGAGCAGGGAGGTGTTGGTGTGTAGCAGTGCCAGCTTTTTTTCTCCTTTCAAAATAAACTTTGTGAGGCTGGTGTGCATCAAGGCAAGAGCTAATTGACAATGGAGGTGTCGGAGATCTTTCGAAATTATCATGGATCTGCGATAATGACCGTCCAATTGCATGGACCCCCAATCCCAATCCCAATCCCAATCCCCCAAGGAGGCAAGTAATTTGCAACAAGGATAACGCAAATAACGCATGCTATTGGTCGGATCCTGAAATGGGGTCTGGCCTCCGGGCCCCATCCGCATCATCAGGGGATCGATCTACCGGGCTGGAGAGGGACAGGGCACCATGGTATGTGTCACTTCTCGAGATGAGGCGGATGGCAAAATAAAATGCAGTTTCAGAGGGTGTGTGGCCCGTGATGCCGTTGCGTGTGGCGCTATGTCCGTACAAAATGTTAGTCGTCATGGTTAGTTGGATGGGCGGGACCCGGCTGTCGGCGACTCTGGGTCGCAGAGTTTTTAATAGTTCGCTGCGTCGTTGCCGCTACGCAGTAGAGTAAAAGGCGGGGCTGACAGCTGAGATATTCGTTGAGATAGATTGTCCGTACGAGTTGCACAGCGGGCAGCCTGGCGTTGTCGGCCAGTCAATTCCTGATTTTTTTTTTTTTTTGCGGGTAGTCAATTCCTGATATTTGACTGGACCTTTCATGGACCTTTACACCGCAACCTTTCCAGCTTTGGCTTCTGTTCCCACTTCCAGGTATTTTTAACAACTCGGTGCCAAGGAACGGTTTCATCTCGGCAGCAGGAACAGAGGAAACACTAGCGAGATATATGTACAAGGGCAAGAATGCCCAGAAGGCCACACTACCATTCTATCTAGACTCTAGTACAGTACTGTATCTGCTGCACCCAGCTTCCACGAGCTTGGTTCAAAGTATTTACTGAGTTTCAGGAGCTGGCTAATACATATGCGTAACAAACCATACACAACAACATGTATGCTGCAAATGGAGGAACAACCAGGGGCTGCCCTGCCCCTAAGAGCGGCAAGTGCGGTATACCTCGCCCCGCATCGCGTCAACCGGTCCATGGTCATGTGTGTAGCGATCGGGGCCAAGGTACGTGCCAGTCTTCTCGAGGAGAGCCAGGGCTTCCTCCCTACCGTACTTTGAAGAGTAGAGGTTCAGGTACTCAATGTCCTGCGTCACGGAATCGAGAAATGAGTGTGAGCAGCACTATCCACGGCTGATGGCTAAGTACTGAAAATTATTTTGAATGAGTGAGAGGCTGTAAGGTTCATTTCTGGTCATCTAATGTCTCTGTCTCTGAGCAGCCATTCTGGTTGGAAGGTGGGGCCCTTACCCTTGGAAAAGAGCAAAGTGGAGTAGGATGGCAATGAACTAGCTTAGCTAAGTCACAAATCCTACTTCAGAATAAGTACCCCGGAACTACTTCAAATCTGAACGGTTGTAACCCTTAAACCTGAGAACGGGCTTCTACTGTAATCAAGAAGACACGTATATTCAGAAAATGTATCACCTGCATGCCGCTGAGAATGCGTTCCAGCCTGAGCGACGCGACTGGTTCATGTGACGAAGAGAACACCTCGCCAGGATAAAAGAGAACACCATCGCCTGGAGGAAGGCCACGTCGGAAACATATCTGCAACCACACCAGGTTTCAGAGAAAGAACAGATATCCTTGTTCAATGTAGCAACTACAGAGGACAATATACCAAGCTGAACAAAAAGATAATCCAACTTCGAAATGTAAACATAAACTTTCAAGTCTGAATAACAATGTCACATGTTAGGTTATTAGGTTACTACTACTTATTAATTATTTCAAAAAAAAAAAAAGGTTACTACTTATTAAATTATTAAATTGTATAACAACATCAATGTTCAAAATTCCGTGCAAAGTCAAACCTAGAGATCATTCAACAGTTTCAAATCTAAGACAATTATCTATCGACGCATTAAAATAAAACGCTTGGATTTATACCAGACTTCTAGTCTTAATGCAAGTAAAAATACATTTTGTCACCTCCACACAACTATACTTACTGCATTACTCAATACTAACAAATATCTTGTTCAGATTCTCTTGCTTTATTTATCAAAAGTCAATCTCAACATTAGGAATCACATGAGCAAATAAGCCTCCTAAATCATGTTTTCTTGCTCATAATGCTTTACTGCTGGATCTCCGTGGAATTCATCTTCAAGCAAATCGTACATCGATACATGTAGAAGTTCCACACCCAAACCAGGGGTAAAAATATTTCTTGAAAATAGCCCAGTAAGCTTTTTACAATGTACCCAAAAACAAAACCTTACAGGCAATTTTATGAAAAAAAATCCTTCTGTTCATGCCCTTCATGCACTAATGACAGCTCATTATATCGAGAGTTTTTCCAGTGGCAAAGCATACCTCAGCACTTGGAATCATAGCCTTCTCATAGCAGTTGGCACCCCAGTACAAGAATCCTGTGCCACCTTCCTTCCACACTCTCCACATAACTGCCCGGTGCTGGGTACCACGCATCCCAATGTGCCAATTTGGTTGAGGATCATAAGGCCCCAAGCAAATATATGTCCACCACTCCTAGACACGATTGATACAATTTCATCAAGATACAAGTCATAAAGTAAAAAAAAATAACAGAGAGCTTTATGTACATGCACACCTGAGAGAAAATTCATTATTATTTACAAAACCACTTTGTATGAGAAAAAACAGATAAAATGTCATTGACCAAGACAGTTTTTTTTAAGGCAGTTGACCAGGACACTTGAGGTGATTTATAGTTAAAGCATAAATGTTGAAACAGTAGGCATCATGCCGATTACTGATTGCACACCCTAAAATACTGATGAGAACACAACACAACTTCGAATTTAGTTGTTTGCTATGCAATACATGAGAATGAATATTAGTGAGAAAACAATGGCGTCACTTCATGAAAACATGCTTACTAGAATTTAAAACAGAATATCGATGCAGTAACAAGAATGTTTTCTCAAGGATAATGGAAGTATTATCCTCCCAGCAGTACAAAACTGTAGAAGTAAAAGGAGCATGAAACAAAATTAAATGGGACAGAATCTGTAGTTACTTCACCAAGCTCAGGTCGTAGTTCGGCAATAACATCCTTCACTAAGTCTTCTCTTGTGCCAAAAACCCATTCACTATATAAGAAAACAGAATGTAAGTGATA
Organism: Lolium rigidum; assembly: GCF_022539505.1. NCBI lineage: Eukaryota > Viridiplantae > Streptophyta > Magnoliopsida > Poales > Poaceae > Lolium > Lolium rigidum. Next base: position 355,182,157 of record NC_061514.1, read on the forward strand.
CAAACGTTAGTCCTGTTAGATATGCATTTGTTAACAATTCCAAGACTGAACAAAGCACAACACTTTCATTAGTTTGCACTTTGCACCAATCCACCAATACTTCTAATAGCATAAATGTCGCATATCCTACACTGACATGGTGCCAAGACATCTACACATGCACCAAAGCTATCAGTTTCATCAAATTGCCACGTGTCAGCACAAAATTTCTCTCAAACAGGGCACTGATAATTTCAGCTTGTTTGGTCTACTTATGTTAACAGAACTACCATTAATTTTCCAAACCTCTTGCACTTGATGAATAACCTAGGTTCGGGTTTAAAATTGACAACACAATAAAGATACAGATAACAGAATAATACGCCAATGTTTTGATTTCTTATAATTTTCGTGTTCAGGACCAAGCATTTTTTAATCAATTATTTTAGCATTAGTATATAAACTGTAGCATCCAATATATCTGGGGAAGCATGTCCATATCATGTCAGACCAGACCAGTATGACAGCACATGTGCATCGTTTTTGCAACCTAGGGAAATGACTAGCATACCCACACAGTTTTGGGAACCCAGAAGAAATGCAGAAGTTCAGAGCAATGCATACCTAGTGCAAAAGATTTGTGTATGTGGACGTAGAACATTTGGAACTTTCGCAAAAGCCTCGAATGTAGAAGGGGTAAGTTCAGAACCACTTGGACCTACATGAGACATTCAAATTATAAGAGAAAACATACTTGTATGTTAGAGAAACATAAGGCTTCCCAGGCATGGTCAGCTTCCACGTGTATAATCATTATCTAAATATCCATAAAACCTAATAAAAGGCAGGGTAATCAGATGTTCATTTCAGAAAACGTATGCAAAGCAAGTACGATAGCTAATAAATACCTTAGCAAAAAAAATGATATTATAGTAAACTGAGACTCGATATAGTGATTAAACCTAACTGGAACTTGGAACATCTCAAACTTCCTGCTAGCATCCAAAAGGCTATAACTATTCAACCCCCGTGGTTGATTCAGTATGTCATAACTAAAAAGTCACCTTCCTTTGCTTCTCGACATTTCGCCCATCATATGGAGCACCATATCATATACAGAAGTAAACTTTAGTAATCAAACCCTTCTCTAGCGTGTCTTGTTAGTGCTAAGCTTTCTGATTAAGTAACTTAGCTTATACATCTATCTCAGTACAATGATCTCTTAATAAATTAACAGTACAGAAATCTGCATAGATACTCATTATGGACCCAAATAAGGAAGTATGTTTTTAAACAAGCATTTCATCACGAAAAGAACTTTATGTCTTGTCATATATCAGTCCAAGTACGGAAGTATACTGACCGGCATAGTAAGTTGTTAAAATACGCACATCAGGTGTGTATGTCCGTAACTCGTTAGAGATGTTGCAGATCACTTCATACTGATCCATATTCAATGGCTGAAAAATATTAAAACAATTGTAAGATGATCGAATCTATCTCTTTTCAATGAAAAGAACAGAGTATGCCATATACATGGGTTGATGTGGTTTGACGTATCAGCTTAGAGTTCAACTGGTCTGACTACTTCGGCACATGCATAGGACCAGCTTGCAAGGGTGACATATCCAGTGCAAACTATGTATAGGTGTAAACTGTGCTTCATGGATTACTGCATAACCGTTCACAATTTCAGTTTTGAACTCAAGCAAGTTAGGAGAAATGAAATGTACAAGTTTGGCATGTATAATCTATTGTCTTATTCTTTCCCATTTCCTTTTGACTACTAGATTCTGAGGGATTACATTCTTTTGGCGTGAAAAGAATCAATCCAAAGTTGAAATATTAGTTAATGAAGCTATGCTAAACTGGGATGTACCGTCGAAACTTTATATCTGAATCTTCTTTCTATGTTAATTTGGTGTCTGGTTCGAGCGACTGTACATACGTCATGGTTTGCACCAAATAATATCTCCCAAGGTGCAAGATGGTGAGGTGCAACCATCAACTACTAGCATATCTAAGGTCGAATCTACACTTTCAACTTACATAACACAAACTCTCACTATAAAGTTTCCTCAGGAATCAGGACACACAAGTAAGTTGCACCGTTAACACTCGCACTCAGTACTCACTGCTACATGTAACTGTTGATCTATATAAAAATTGTTGTGGTACAGTTCATGTTCTAACTTTCCCTGAATATTTAATATGTACTGGGCATTTGTCATGATTCTGGTCGCTATCCAAAATTAAGAAAATGCCAAAATAGCATTAACTATTAACTGTTGGACATTTATTGTGGAAGTATTCATAATTTTGGTGTATGTGACGTGGTTATATAATTGATGCGGAATTCACTTGAGGAAGCAATACTCGAGGTGCCAAGGATGCGGAATTTCACTCCAGGTGCCGAGGATGGCTGTGCTGGGATATAGTCAGGGGCGGATCTACTTGTGGCCAAGAGGGTGCACATGCACCAGGGTAGAAATTTTTTTTAGCCTACAATCTGCCTGGAAAATGGTGTGTGCACCCCTGTAGCCCATGATTAGTGTACCCATGTGGCCTAAACCTGTGCATAATTCTACATGGGACATGAGTAATGCTAATGCACCATGGTTAGAACTGGTCTAGCTCCGCTCCTGGATATGGTAGAGGAATTAATTGAGGTCGACTCTACTAGAATTTTATGTGTCGTACGGATTTTTCCCAGGAAAGCACAGAGCGGAAGAGCTGGGTTTGTTTTGCAGGATTTGGCTCTGTAGGCTGTTGGCCTACATGATTGGGTTGGATTTGATCTCACGTATAGAATCTGATCATGCCACATAACTCACACATGTGTGGTAGGGGAACTGTCATGTTTGGTCGTGGTTGCTGGTTGGTGACATTGTCAGGAGTCTCACGGATGTTTCAGGAAACAGGTGGATAATTAACAGCTGGAAGTTGAGTCTATAAATAGGTCCCTACCCTCTAGCCTCACTATGCATCATGAGCGTCACCACGGATAAGGCAGAGGAGTAGAAGATAGATCGCATAGCCCACAAATCCTAACATTAGCTACACTTTGTTTCACGTATTGGGCACTTTTAACTTATGCATGTGCATTTAGGGACCAAAATACCCTTGATAATTTCTCAAGCACGTAAAAGGAAAGTGGAGGGAATTTATAGGTTTGAGCAGTTTTGGAAAGTTCGCCTAAGGAACTGCCAAATATGTTGAGGATTTTTTTTTTTTTGTCAAGAGAGCCAAGTATTGAAATAAAGGGACTATATATTTATATTGAAGATGTTAAACCTGAAGCAACTCTACAATTTCCATTAATAGTAACTACATTACAGTTCCAACTTCCAACTGCACAGAGGCAGGCAGCCCCCCCCCCCCCCCTGAGACATCACATGGCACAATATAAGAACAACAAGGCTCGCAGGTTGTGTTGTAGAACCATGTCACCTGATATAGCATAGAAGTAAAATCAGGTACCTCATCCCACAAGTAGAAGTAAGCTTTAGACCAATGAGATTCAGTTTTCAAGATTTCAACCTCTCTTCGCAGAGAATTTTTGGCTGCATCAGTACTGGTGTGCATCAAGAAAGAAGTAAAATTAATATTAAGAAATAGAGGAGTGAGCAAGCTAATATAAAATTAAGTAGAAATTATAACACTACCATGATAGGATAGGTGCGTAGGGTACAGCGTATGCTGCAAGTCTTGGATCAGAATAATATTCACTAGCCTTTGGATGATCAGCTAAAAGAATAGAAAATCACATCAGGTGAAAAATTAAAATAAAGCAGCATACTCTTTAAGAAAATTACATTACCAGGCCAAGGGCATGTGTATGCAAGAATGCGCATGCTATCACCCCATCTGCAGAAAAATGGACTAATTCTGTACTGTAGGAGCCACCTAAAATGATGATCCAATGCATCATACCATCCTTTGGTGCCATGCTCCAAACAGAACCGATCTTCAATGACAGTTTCGGATATCTAACATATAGTTAAAGGAGAACAAATGAATACAGTACAGTTCAAATGTAGAATCATGATAGCTGTATACCCACATAGACAATTCAAACATAAACTCTGAACTGCATGTATGCAAACTGAATGATGTGTCTCACACCACAAAGAAGGAATTTGGAGTTATTCTTATATCATAAGATACCAGTACGATACTGCATACTAAAACAGAATATTGCCAGGATACACCAATAACAGCAGGCAAGGAAGGTGTCAGTGGGAGAGTGAAATCCCAAACAGTCAGGCTTAACTTCACACGGACTGCAACGTTGTTCATAACATCTTCATCCATCATGTCCCCCAATCCATTATTCTCTTGACAGTCCTGGAATGCTGGAAGTACTAGCAACCTCCTCAGTGTGGTTGAAGTAGACGATAGTCTTTGTACCTGTATGTTACAGCGCTGTAAGAAAAGAAATATATGGCTATTCGTGAAGTACTGACTGAGTAAAATACCATTTCCTCTGACGACGAGTTGTCTCTGGATTCGGTGATGTCAAGACAAGTTCTTAATTCTTTATACAGCTGGTATCTCTCAGACTTTGGTAAAGATTCTGCCCTGGAACTGCTGTTGAATTTAAATAAAAATAGTGGTTAATAACTCAAATACTGGATAACTAATAAGACATACATACAGGTTAAGGCTAAATGTCATATGGACACACATGACCATCTGAAAAAATCAGAAGTTCAGAACACATCCAGAATAGCCGATCTGAGACTTGTGCCTGGAATTCATGCTCCCGGATGAACAGAAACTATTTGTAATTTTGTAAAGATGTGCGTTTGATGAACTGAAACCCCAACCAATTTACAAATATTATTAAAGGCACATAAGCAAATCAGATTCGTGAACTCACACAAGGTATCAAATTAGCAGTTCATACAAGACGGTTCATGCAAGTTAAAAACTTGGGACACGGACAAAACAATGTCTTGGTTTTTAGAAGAAACAACTGAAGACAGTCACATTGGGCTCTGATAGCTGAATCTTCCATCGACAAAGATTTTACAGAGTTATACATGCTATTTTCAATATTTTACATGTTCTCTATCATAACGTGTGTAATAATATCTGTTGTTCTGGTATGCCATTTGATCATGTCGTCAGCGGTTAGGGGTTGAGCTTGTGTTGGGTGTCCAAGTGACGTGAGGAGATCATGCTTTACCACTTTCTAACATAAGTACGTAGATATAAAGAAGAAAATTTAAGCTTACTCCGCATCTGTCCTTACAGCAGTAATAAATATTTCACCCTCATATAGACCAGGCTGTTGCCCACAAGGAACATTTAGTGAGACCCATATTGCAGTTGTCTCCCTGTAGAAATAAAAGTGAATTAGCAATTATGAATAAAATGAAAACAAATGTCGCTGTGTTTCCAATCATGGCTATCTAAAGCACAGAGGCAGTACCCTGGAAGTAGGTTTATCTGTGGACTTGACGAATCAATAGGCACAAGAGCATCTGGTACACCTAATATAGGCACGACACGTCGCAAAGTTATAGATTGACCAACCACTAACCTGTCGTTACAGAACTGTTATAATCATCCAGAGTAGAATGTACAAATGATGGTATCCCCAAGTGAATGAATTCAAAATTTAAACAACAAACCTGTCTCCAGCGGATGAGCATAGGTCAGTGCACTGAATCTGCACAGGCCCTGCAATACCTGAACTGGTCCATGAAACTTTTGGACGTAAAGCGATTTGAAAACTTTCTCTTTCATTTCTTGCTGCCAAAAGGTTAACCTGAAGCAATTTTGAAAGGAATATAAGCAAATCTGAGGAATTTTATCGTAGCAGAGCAGTGCATGTCATAAAGTGGTAGAGTTGATGAATAAAAGCCCGTCCCAAGTAAACGCCAAAAGAAGGGAAATATCTGAAAGAACAGAAAGATGGCAAAACACAAGAACGTTCTGCATATTGAAGTGTAGAAGCAAGAGATTTATTTTTCTTCTAGCAGTGCTAATTATATAAGTAAGTACAACTTACATGTTCTAGAGGTCGTGGTGCTTCTTGTTGGCTAACATTTGCTGTGCTGGGCATAGACCACACGTGCAAAAGATCGGCGGAGTGTACCTTTGTAGGGTCAATCACACTAGTACCTAGACTCAACCCCTGTAAGCCTCCATCCACCCAGCCATAACTAGTCCCTCCCCCAGCTACACCTTCCACAGGCGGTACAGAAATTTCTTGCGTCTTGCCTCCTGTGATAGGAATGCAAAAAATGTTTGCGGTCAGGCTATACAACCAGAATTTAAGCTCCAAGCTTCCATCAGTGCTGATAGAAAGTTAAAATCTCAAATAGGCGCAAAGTAGATGGACCGGTAGTTCTTATATAGATGCAAAAGCAATTTGCAGCTGTGACATGATAAGCAGCAAAAGCATGTACAGGGAGAGGCTCCAATACTTGTACTTGACAACAAACAGGCTGAGAAGACTTTGGTAAAAAAAATTGTGCGAGTTGTGCATAAAACCATGTCAACCTTTAACTGGTGCGCTTGTTTTCTTGATGCAACTAGAACATATTGGTTGTAGTGCACATGCCCTGCGCAACTAAAACATATTTCACGGGTGACAGCCACGGTACTAGGCAAAGCTTATGTTGCTATGTAAGTGCTGGAAATAAACCCAAACACCAATTTATGTGAGCCACTAGACAGTGGACACCATATCTGAACCTAAACCCTTGTGCGTCTGATGAATGTGGTCATGCATATTAATCACCGATTCTATGTACAGTAAGTCCAAATCCAGTGCTTCGAAGATAGTCAGATATCGGCGAGCAACTGCGCATCCTTGGGCTTTGCAGGTAGTGGGTGCTTACGAAATCAGCAAGCTGCTTTATAGGCATTCATTCAGTTATTCTGCTGACGCCCTTCACAGACAGAGTGGCTCAACTGATTTCTTAATTTGCACCTGAGGAATCCTCTCATATGTGATCCATTGGATGGACGCTTGTGCAGGTTTGGGTTCCAGGCGGTCAGTAAACTGAAGGAACTCTCTTAAGCTTAGAAGTGAGAATATGATGGGATCAGAATCAGACCAGTCGCCAATCTCACCTAAAACATGTTGACGCCGGCCGGCAAAGGCATTATCCATCCAAGATGTGTTGAGTGATCACTTGGTCAGAAGTCAGAAGTACTGGTAATCCTCTACGCAGCTCAGTAGCCTACTCGATAAGTAACCTCCTGCTAGTAGACATAGAGAGTAGCAGCGGACGAAGTGGACACATTGATTGCAAGGCGGAACGCGAACTCGTGTGAACTCACTGCAGTCGCGGACACGCAAACGCAATCGCCGCTGCTTGCCCGTACAGGCCGAGCAAGCAGCTTGTTACGTGAAGTAGGTGACGCAATAAAAAGGCAATGGGAGAGAGGGGATCCGAAATTGGACGCTCGGTAAGGCGATCGAGCAGTTTCCGGGCAGCAATCCAGTTCGATCAAGCAACGGAGTGTGGGGGGCGGGGCAGCAGCGCGTACCTGCGGCGGGGTTGGACTCGTTGGGTTCCATGGCGGCGGCGGGCGGCGGAGAGCGATCGATCGAGGGCGTAGTGGGTTGCTCAGTTGGGTAGTGGGAGCGGGGGATGAGGGGAAGTGGGGAATGGAAGAGGAGGCGGTTTCCTGATTCGGGAACGGGAGAGGGAGGACGAGCGAGGCCCCCACGGAACGGACGGCCGGAAGGAACCACGTCGTGGGCACAGGGCACGCGGCCCGGAGCCCGCACCGGCGGACGGCCGTGCCGTGGCAGCCTCTCAATGATTGAACGTGCGCGCCGCGGCTCGCGAAATTGGCTTGTGCTATGCGGTGGCGTACACTGTGTCCCCCTCTAGAAGAGGTACCCAACCCAGCCGAGTAGTATTAGAGCATTCCACCGACGCCGGCTAGTTTTCGAACCCAATAGAATCGCCGGTAACCTCGTATCGGAACTTCGCCAAGGGAGCGAACCGTGCGTGTCGGTGCCTCGCGAGGCGGAAAATTTTGGGCGTGGGAGCCGCCTGTCAGTGACGCCAGGGCGCCGCGCGGATATTTTACCGCCACGACGCTGGGCCAGAAACTCTCCTGCCACGATGCCGTGCGGGGAATTCTCCCGCCACGACAACGCGCAGACGTTTCCCGCCTCGGCGATGGTCTATATTATCCCTCCTCCCCCGCCATTGCTGCAAAATCCATAGAAAATAGCACAACGTGGGATTCATGGGACGAGGTGGCGCTAGAGGCGGTCGTAGAAGACGTGGAGGCCGACCCGCAGCTCGCAGAGTATGAGGCGTGGGAGGAGGCGGTGCTAGCTGCGACCGTAGATGCCTATGTCGCGGACGAGCGGCGTATGGCCAGGAGCCGGAGCGGCGGAAGCGCGAGGAGGCGCGGCGGGAGGCAGAGCGGCGGCAACGGGAGGAGGAGAACCGGCTGACGCTCGAGGAAGCGAAGCGGTTGGAGTTCCAGGAGGCGCGGCGGCGGCGGGAGGCGCTGAGCCAGCATCGGTGGGAGGCGCGCCAGCAGAAGGGGTGGGAGGAGCTTGCGCTGCGACGGTTGCAGCGGGAGGAGACGCAGCGTCAGGATGAAATCTACGAGCGGCGGCGTTTGGCGGAGATGCAGCTCCGGCTACAGAGACAGGAGTTGGATCACCGTCGGTGGCGGGAGGAGCTAGAGCAGCAGCTGCGTCAGGAGGCGGTGGCCGCGGATAGATCCGCCTACTTGACGTTCGTGGCGGAGAGAGCAGCGGGGATCGACGATGGAGGAGCAGCGGAGAGAGCTCTGGTCGATCGTCCACCTCCACAGAGCCGGGTGGCCAGTAGATAGTAGGCTAGAGATAAGTAGGTTTCAAATGTCATCCGGGGTAGAGGAGTGAATAATGTTTTACTCGGATTTGCCCAAAAATATTATTCACTCCTCGATCCTAAATAACATTAAAATGTATAAATATTTAGTTTATGTAAAAAAATCTATCGGGTTGCCTATTTGAGGACACCGGTGTGGGAACAGCTCCCAAATAGAGGATGCTATGTCGGTAGCCCTGCCGACGACTATTTGGGGGGCCGCCGATGGAGATGCTCTCACAATGAGTTCTCTTTTTGCTGCAAGCTCATCAAATCTACTGGCTTCACAACAACGAGGTGACTTACTTGGCTTGCAAGCGCAGGCGCTAGAAGAGTAAACACGGGAGACCATTGCAACCTGCTGCTCTAACTGCAGCGCAATCTTAGCTCAAACTTACATGTAAATTTTTTTGGAGAAAATAAGGGCCTGGCAAGCAACGTCGTTTTATCGTTCTACAGTTACCACCATTGATCTGGTCACACAATCACAGGCGTCCTAGTAGTCAACAGCAGACATACTACATAGTACAACAAAGAATTAAACGAACAACGAATACAAACTGGGACGAAAATTCGTAGGATACATTCAACTGTGAAGTCGCCACCTACAGCAGCTAATATAAGCTCACTGCATCCACCAAGCGTGCTTGTCAGGTAAACAGCATCTCCGGCTTAACACTAATCTAAACCAGCAAATATCCAAGACACTACACACCAACCACTGTTACAATTATCCATCTAGGACTGCATGGCGTCGTCCCCATCTGCTTCCCCTTGCACTTCGCTGAACATGTATTGGCTCTGGTACTCCATCAGGTACTGCGTCGATCTCTTCACATCCAGAAACAGCGAGTACACCCGGCTGATGTCCTCCATCTCCACAACCTTGCCCTTGCGCTTCTGGCAAGCTAGAGCCGCGGAGGTGATCAGGTGGATCGCGTACCTCAGGGAGGTCTCGGTGCCGATCTTCGTGAGCAAGACCTTGGCGTCCGCAGACATCTCAACATCTTCTTCTTCGCACCTTATGTCTAAGATCTTCCGGATCTCTTCCTCGGTGTATGGCTGCGTCGTGATGATCAAGAGGCGATCGAGGAAATCGGACGGGATACCGTGTGGTGATCGGTAGTTGGTCCCGCGTATGGTTGTAATACCCCGATTTGTCGCAATCACTAGGATGGGAGCCATATCATTCTCCAAAGCACGGTTTAGGAAGGAGAAACATTCGATATCTAGCATGTGGACTTCATCAATAAACAGAACACCAGGGACAATCTCAGCCTTTCCTTCCTCTCTCCACTCGGCAACTTTTGTATCAATCTGCTCCCTGACCTCTGCACGAATCTCACCAGTGTCACCAGTGAAGAGTGCAAGAAAGCCTTGCGTCCTGCACAAAGAATAAAAACATAAAAGTGAGTTGGGCTGGAGCACCTAAATTCCCACAATAAACAACACTCGTTTCTCTAAAAAAAAAACTACACTTGTAATTCCATATGACAAAAATGCTCTTTGCTATCATGTGATGTGATCAACGATAGGATGGAAAAAAGAAACCCTGATGGTATAAGAAGATCGTGATAGATCAGTTCGAAAAAAGTTCACAACTATTTAAACAAGCAGTGTCATCTACGAGAAGCATAGAACAATGTCAATAGTTTGGTTGCAAAGACATTCAGCTAAAAAAATCCAAATGAATTACAGATACCAAGGGTTGCAGATATCTGCAGAATGTATGGATGCAAGAAGTGTCTAGCTCATCTCTGAGCAAGGCTCTATTTTGTTTTATACATGTGCCGCCTCTTTATAATTGGTCTACGTTCATAGGACTATGTTTCTTCACATAAGCATCCCTGTAACAAACTGGATGCTGAAACAAGCTTTCACAGATAATTTCTTTGGTAAGAGTGTAAGGAGTGATATGTTATCCAGCAGACTCCTTACACTCTTCAGCATCAACATTGAGTGTAAGGAGTCTGCTGGATAACATAGCACTCCGAATTTCTCTATGAACTAAAAAGAAGACCAGGTCCTAGTTTGTGCATCCAAGACCAATGTGTTATTTTTAAGGAGACCATCTTTTGTAACGTGATAGCTAATCTTATGGGATGTTTAACAGGTATACGTTCCCAATTGCACCTTTGAATTACTCACATAACTCTATTATATCCCAAAGTTGCTTTGGGGTTTCATAGGCAGTGGGTACTGGTTTTGCCTAGAATCTGGCATCACGAATGATTTGCTGAACAAAATAGCACATTTGAACTGTGGTCTTGTAGATAAGAATTAGCACTTGGTAACTGGTAGCATGGTGCCCTCAAGGCCTCAACACAGTCAGTCAGTCAGTAAGTTTTTAAAACAGTCAAACAAGTGGCATGACAGAGATCAGAAGGTGGCTATACTACAATATTGTTGCACATGAAGATGGGAAAAATGGTTATAATTTCTACATCCAACATGGTTATGTCATGCTTTACATGCCATATGTCAAAAATTATCATTACATTAATAAGTCTCTTCTCAAATTTGTTCCAAATGAGTACAAGACTAGCATGAGTAACTACCAGTTAGATAAAGGTAATTATGCTTGGATTAGTATAGGTCTTGTCTAGACCAACAACAGACTGGCATACTACGGCAAATAATTTCACAGTTCAGGCTGTGGAAGTGAGCTACAGGGGAGGCCATCAATATAGGGTTATAGGCCATCCTTTGTAACGCGAAATGCTTTTTTGAAACAATAAAAAATCTTCCTTCGTCCTGGTAGTTATGGCAAGGGAAAACATGGTCCCTCAACACAGTGGCGGAGCCAGAATCCAACAAAACACTCAGCCAACTCTGTATTAAGTGTTGTAATCAGTCTAAATCCTAAGCCTAATCGACAATTTCTACTAAAGCATAGGTAAATAAAATTATATACCCGGGCAATGGTCTAGTGTGGCTCTGCCCTTGCCTAACAGTCAGCCAGTCAGCAGTTTTTTTAACATTCAATCAAGTAGCATAACAAACATGAAAAGGTTGTGTGCACCACAATTTTTTTTAAGAATACAATATTGCTGTACATAAAGATGCGAAAACTGATTCTATTCATCTAATTTGGTTATGGCATGCATTATATGCCATATGGTAAAAAAATCATCAATAGTACATGATTCAGAAGTCTCTGATCAGCTTTGTTCCAAATGAGCAAGTATAGCTCGAGTAACTACCAAGTAGGTGATCCTCACTGCTAACATACAGATAATTGTGCTTGGATCAGTATAGATTGGGTCTATAAGATTAGATTGGCATACTACAGAAAATAATTTCACAGTTCAGGCTGTGGAAGTGAACGATTATAAGAGTCATTGATGCAGGGTTACCGGCCATCCTTTGTTAAGCGGAATAAATTCTTGCAAACAATTAAAATGTTCCTGGTGCAGATTTTTGTAATAATACAAAAAAAAGTCTACAGGACAATGGCTAGTCTATCCCAATGGTGATAAACACGCACATTGAGCATAGCCACGGTAGCACAAAGTCAGTGACAGGTATCCTACTTGTTGTGTCAGTAATGATCAAACCAAGTGCCATCTGCCACTTTGTATTAACTACATTATAAAGGCTCAATGCAATTCTTTTTGTCTTATCAATGGTAAGGAAGTTGCTAAACTGTACTATGTGTATATAACTATTTACGATTTTGTGGGAGGGAGCTGTGAATTTACCTGCTATTGATGACATCAATCTCGTGTAAGGTGACGCAGTGCACAACCTCCTTGCGCTTCTGGAGCTCTCCCTCAGGGCACTTCACAAACTTGGTGTGCGCCCCAACAGCATCATAATCCCTTGACCGCCCAATGGAGCGTCCAAGCTTGGTAACCTTCCCGGAGGCCTTGTCGAGCGCAACGACATCCCCGCTCTGCACCTTCTCCTTGCCCAGGGCCTCAATCATCTTCCCGCCGAGCTCGTACACGGTCTCCATGTCCGTGGTCTTGAGCGTGAGCCTCCCGGTCTTCCCGGCCGGGGCAGCGCCCGAGGGCACGCCGGCGGCGGCGACGGGGCGGTCGACGGAGATCTCGACGACCTCGCCCTCGATGATCTCCGCCTCCTCCTTGATGCGGACGCCGATGGCGCGGCGGAAGGCCTGCGTGAGCGCCTCGGTCTTGGAGAGGTCGAGCGAGAAGAGCTCGGAGGCGGCCACGGACGCGAAGGGCGTCTCGGCGCCCAGCGACTTGGCGATGCCCATGGCCAGCGCGGTCTTGCCGGTGCCGGGCTGCCCCGCGAGGAGGACCGCGCGGCCGGCGATCTTGCCCTGCCGGATGAGCTGCAGGATGAGCCCCGCGGCGCGGCGCGCGGGCAGCTGGCCCACCATCCCCTCCGAGGCGTCGCGGGCCTCGAGGGAGGCGTCGAGCCCTAGTCCCCGGATGTGGGAGTGCGCGCCGATTCGCTCGATGCGGGTCAGGTCCCGGCTCTCCGACAGCCGCTTCAGCTCCGCCATGGTCGCTGCCCGCCGATGCTGCGGCCGCCGCCGGGTAGATGTTCCCCTTTTTCTGGAGGAGGGAAGGTTTAGGAGGAGAGGGGAGAGGGGAAGGAGCTAGGGTTTTAGCAGTCGGCAGTCAGGTTGAGTGGATGGATTCATGTGAAGAGGAAGAAGCCCTCCTATAGTCCTATGTTTGTTCAGTTCGGACAGACAACCGGAGGCCCAATTCAGTTACATGTTCCTTCAGGCCCAATTCCGAGTTCACCAGGGGGAACACAGCAGCAAAAGAGTGGTACCCCTCCAAAAAAAAAAAGCAGCAAAAGAGTGAACCATCTGTAGAGACTGAAAAAGGGGCTGAAACCGAAAAATTACGGCGACAATACGGGTTGAGGCCGAAAAAGGCTCAGAACGGAGCCCGAACTAACGAGCTCGGGAGCCCGAGAAACTCGCCGGCCGCCCCGTATTAAAACGAGCCGCGTAGGGGAGTTTGGTTTCCAAAACCTACTCCCCTCTGCCGCTAGCACTCCGCCGCTGCCAGCCTCCTCTCCGGTGAGCCATTCCGCTGTCGTTGACGCCGCTCCACCGCTGTCGTCACCACCCCTCCCTCTGCAATGGCGCGCGCAAGGCGGGGCGGTAGGGGAGGGGGCCGAATCGGCGGCGGGAAGTCAGCACCGCGTCCGCCGAGTGTGCAGTCGGAGGCGGGCGCACTCCGATGGAGCTTGGAAGCGGGCGGCACGCAAGTGGCCGCGTAGGTTCGCTCACCGGGCAGCGCGCGAGGAGGCGCGCGAAGGAGAAGCCGAGGCGCCCCCCGCTGGCTCGTGCAGCCCACCGCAACGGCGCTTCCGCCGCGCGGCGGTGACAACGACGACGCAGACAGGTTGCCTCTCACCTGCAGGAGCTCGGCGGAGGCGGCGCTGTTCGAGGTGGTCGCGCTCGTCGTTGCATAGGCGTCACCGGCGCGGAAAAACCCTCCGCCGCCGCAAGAACTGCCCCGGTGACAATCCGGGGCCTAATTTAGTAGTTTAATTGGTCAAATTAACGAGCGCAGTAGGGTTAGGGTTAGTAAAGTATTTTGGCTAGTTTTTGTAAATTATCTTCGAATGTAGCTCGATCGGAGCAAGAATTGGTTTCATTTCGCAAGATCATCGCAGCACATTTTCCCGCGACGTTAGATTTTCCGTTTTTCAGTTCGCGAGTTCGGTTTCTAATCTGCGCGGTGACTAAAAACATCTAAATTGAACAGTTCGGGAGACCGAACTCCGTATTTTCGGTTCGGATAAATACGGGCTCTACTAGAGATGCTCTTAGTACTGGAAAGTGAATTGAAAACTCGAAACACCGAGGGTTGGAATTTTGAAGCATTTAACATTCAAATGCCGCAACACCGATGTGTTCTTACACAGTGATTCTAGTACTTCTTCGTCTCCAAAAAAGCTACTCAACTTTGTCGAGATATGAATTTAGGTACACATTTTAGTTATAGATACATTCGTATCTAGAGAAATTTAAGCAGCATTTTTTAGGATAGAGGAAGTACATAGCTTCGGCCATTTTACTTGTAAAATTAAGCCTTAAAAGACTATAGTTAACCCCACAATAAAAAGAACTATAGTCAATCATGTCTAAATGATAAAACTCTGTATAAACAATTCTTTGAATGTTAAATGCTTCAAATGTGACAAAGCCCAGCACCAAAGATAATGGTTTCTCTAGATTGAGCCCGAGAAAAGCATCAAAGGGCCCTTATTTTTTGTTTGTGTCAATGTACCATCAGATGTGACAACATCACCAAAGTGTACATAGTGAATAGCAAATTTAGCATCAACCCCTATTATGTTGGTTACATGCTCCTAACAATCCAATTGTAGAACATATTGGAAAGGTGGGTTCTTCAACATGCTATCGGACTACCAAAATCCAACTCTCTTTGCCATTTGGATCGCAAATAGTTCTTTTGGTATGTTTTCGATCCTTGTCCATGTAAAGGTGGAGGGGAAGGAAAGAGGGAGACAAGAATGCCAACAATGGAATACACCCGTTGCGGTGTTGATGATATAATATACCATGTTCAGACCATCCCTTCAATAAGAACATCACTAGCATCTTACATGATAAATTTGCAACAAATATGTTAATTCTTTGTAGTAGAATTTTGGCACACATAAATGCTAACAGGCGGAAAAAATCTAGGCCATATTCAGATTTACTTATTAACACCTTGAGCTCTTGTCGGAATCAGCGTACCCATCAATAACATATAGTAGATCATGTTTAGCTTAGGTAAAAAAATTGTCACCTTTTAATATTTCTCTCTTTTGTCTCCTTGCTAGGTTTTTCTTATAGAAAAGATACCCAGATAGCATATTATATCTATATTCAACAAGAAAACAGAGGAAGACATACAACAAGACATAGAATAGCTAGCTAAAAATAAAATTATATCAAAAATCATACTAGCCACCGTCTTTCTTCACATGTTCATCGCTCGCTGAAGGTTGAGAAATACACTGAAAACATACTAGACAATGTGTAGCTTAACAAAAATTTATTTGTCACCCTTTTTTACATTCGGCTCTTTGTCCCCTTTCTAGTATTTTTTAGAAAAGATACCCAAATGGCATCGTATATCTATATTCAACAAAAAGAGCAGACGTAGACATACAACATGACATAGAACAACTAACCAAAAATAAACTATATCAAAAATCACACTAGCCATCATCTTTCTTTGCATGCTCCTCATTCGCCGAATGTTGATAAATACATTGAAAACATACTAGCCATGTGTAGCTTAACAAAATTTTGTTTGACACCTTTTTTACATTTGTCTGTTTTGTCCCCTTGCTAGGTTTTTTTTAGAAAAGATACCCAAATGGCATCTTATATCTATATTCAACAAAAAAAGACAGAAGTAGACATACAACATGACATAGAACAACTAACCAACAATGAAATTATATCGAAAATCACACTAGCCATCGTCTTTCTTCGCATGCTCGTTGTCCGCCGGAGGTTGAGAAATACATTGTATATGGAGTGACACCTGCAAACACACTTGTCATGCAAGGTTTAAAAAAAATGCAATAGCCACTCGAGCGAACACAATATCTAGTAGTCGCCGAACGAACATCGGTTGGGGAACAACTCCATGGCATAGACTTGCGATTATTCACCACCAATCCATTAACCATTAATTTGAGAAGAACTAATGCCCGATCTTAATCTCAGTTTTGTCATTTGACCGATCAAAATCTCTATCTTGCCATTACTTCTTAGTTTTTGCATTCCGTCAACTCTATGCCGTTAGTATGTAATCATTTTTTCCATTTAGAGAGTGGATGTAGTCATAAACGCTTATAATAAGTCAGTGCCGATGCTAGTTCAATGTTTGGAATTACTAATTGATAGAGGATAGAGCCGATTTACTAATGATTATGATCATGCCCTTGGAGAATACTTTGCATATCCGATCGTGTTGAAACTTTGTTAATATATTGACAACTTGTAATGATTTGACTGACTAAAGTAATATGTTATAGATATATAGAGAGTAAATCCTAAGGTCTGATCATGAAAAAACATTATCTCAAACTCGAACAATGAGTTGGACAATGTTCTTTCTATAGAGCGGCATCTTGATAAATATTCATTATCTCAAACTACACTGGTTCTATACTCTAACAAAGATCGTAATTCCAAAATTTAAATTATCAACACCTTTAACATATTAAATGTGTCCCTTACTAACGGAGGAGAGTTGACGGAATGGCAAAACCGATGAGTGCTCTATTGAAGTAGTGGTAACATTGAGATTTTGCTCAGCCAAATAGCAAAACTAAGATTATGTTGTGGGTATACTTTATGGGATATCAACGGGCATGACCTACTCATTTAGCGCGGGAAAAAAGGAAGTTGAGCACGACGTGGGCGTGAAATCTGCCGGTTTACCGTTACCGAAGATCAAATGATTTCCGGTTGAATGAAGTCGGAAACAAGGAAGTTTTGGAAGCTCTTCAAAATTCTCTTCGGATCCGAGCTGAATGAAGTCGGAGGAATGATGAATCTCGGAGAACTTCGGGGGCTACTGTTGTGGGTATACTTTATGGGTATATCAACGGCATGGCCTAGACCCGGCAAGCCCGGGTGGCCCATAGGTGGTGATGTGGCGTGCGGCCAATCGGGCGGCCCAGTTGCTGTAGATCATGATGGATGAAGTCCGCCCAGGAGCAAGGAGCCGGATCCTAACCGACCTACAAAGCAGGCCGGATCCGTGAAGGCCCATGAAGTATCTGGATCCACTACGACATTGATGGAAGGCGGATCCTTGACGTGCACGGCAATGTAATATTCCGTAGTTAGGCAACTTGTATTCCGGCTAGGACTCTCCGTATAAACCCTAGATCCTAGCGCCTTTATAAGCTAGATCCTGGGAGCCATAGATGATGGGGATACGCCCATAGGGGGTGGGTCGCCAGTCCCACTCGCCATAAAGACGAAGGCCCAGGAAGACCGCCAGTCGCCTAGCCGACTGAACCTGAAGGCGACTGGGCCGAAGACCCAAGGAGGAGATCCGTACGGCCAGATAAGAAGATTACTTGTAGAAGGGTGATGTATCCCGGATTAGTAGCAACTGACATGATTCGGAGTTATCTCTTTGTAACCCTAGGCCGGGGGTGGATATATAAACCCCCGGGCTAAACCCTAGAGGATAGACGATCTGAGATCTAATCTCCCCTATAAGCTCTTGGCTCTACGCCGACTGGGCCCCCCCCCCCCCCATTGTAATTCTCCACTGAGCAATAAGATCTAGCAGGACGTAGGCCTTTTACTCTCCAGAGGGGCTGAACCTGGGTAAAACCTTGCGTCCCTTGCACCTCGACCCGCAGATGACAATGTTCCCTTGCCCTCGCATCAACGAAGTGCTACCCCTTGTAGCATCTGCCGTGGTCATATCCACGACAGTGGCGCCCACCGTGGGGCATGGGACATCAAGCCTCCAAGCTGCGGCGAGGCCCTACTCGCCAGTGAGGCGGCCGGTCGGTTCCGGCAGGATGATCGCCACCGGCAACTTCTTCCACATCCAGCCAAGCACCTACCGGCCCGCCTCATCGCCCCTCAAGCACGCCTGGATGGTACCGATCGGCTCGATCAACCTCTTCGTTGGGCTCGCCGGCGTCGCCGACCCCACCGAACCCCGTCCCGGTCGATCACACGACCCCTTCGCGCCGGGCCAACTCCTCACCGCCACTCGCCCGGTCACTGGCGAGATATACACGGAAGCCGAGTCGGCCCTGGAGGACGACGCCGACTCGGCAGCAGTGGCGCCAATCGCTGGTCCCACCATCGCGGCATCGGCCGCCAACGCCGTCCCAGCGACCCCAACCGCCCATCCCTTCGTCGCGACATCCGGCGCCGACTCCACTGCCACGGCGTCAGTCGCTGGATCCACTGCCGCGTCTCCGACCGCCGGTTCCATCACCACGGCGTCGTTCAAGGACTCCATCTCCCTAGTCTCTCACCCGAGCGACTTTGAGGACGACTCCGTTCTCTCCCTCTTCGGCAGCTGACGTGGGCATAACCCTTTGGGTACTCGACATTGCCATACCCGGTGCAAACTATGAAGCTGGACCAGCACAAGGACTCAACAAGCTAGACCTGCACGCGCCTCAACTTGGACTACAAGGAAAGAAGACTCCAATACGAATCCTCGCTAGGACTCTTGTAAACCCTAGCTTGGCCGATATATAAGGCCGAGCAGGGGCACCCCTTAGGACACACACAATCGAAACACAATTTTAGAGGCAACACGCCTAGACACCGCAACCCGCGGATTAGAACTAGACTAGATCCAACAACTCCGCCTATGGCGGCCCCTCGTATACATATATTCATATAGTGGATTGCTAGCAGGACGTAGCGACCCTCCATCGCGGGGGCGTGAACCTGGGTACGTCGTGTACCGCCTCGCTCCCGGAACTTCCGTCGTCGCCTTTCTCTAAAACCCAAACCCCTCATGGTGAGCATTGCCGAGGAACCGCCTCGTCAATTGGCGCCGTCTGTGGGAAGCGCGACGCTGGATTTTTTCATCCGGACGGGATCCTTCATCATCACCAAACATTCGGATCGCATCTAGACGGATCATCTACCTCAACTACACACGCAGCGGCATGGAGTCTCCTGTCAAAAAAGTTTCAAGTGCAAGAGCGGTCTCCACAATCGCCCGGCCGTGTAGCCGCAGGTCGCATGTCCAAAGACGCCGCCATCTCATCAAACCGGGATTCACAAGCAAAGCCAGTCGTCTTAATCGCAGCGGCAGTCGATACTATTCATATGCCAGGAGTCGAAAGTCAAGAAACCGCTTAACCAAGAAGAATCAGCTTCCTATTCAATTCACAGGACGGGCCCTATGTATGCAGTATACTATTCCATGACCAGCCATTGGACGTATCTACGTCCCTCCATGTGCGTCTGGCCCTGCAAGGGATGCATAAAGAAATCAAATCACATCTACAATACCGGAAGGCAGCAGCTAGCAGTGCGGCATTGGCCTAATCAAGTCACAGGACGGTCGGGCGGGAAGCATACAAGGAAAACGATCAATTGCTGTTAGAAGCATCGTCACACGAAATCGTGAGAACCTTTTCCCTATGTTCACGTGAAGTCAAGAAAAACAAAGGAGGATGGATGATAAAGCTGCTAGCTAAAGCTAGCTCATGCGGACTTATCAACGAAAGATGGCAGTGACTTCGACAGTGGTTAACGTCGTTAAGTCTAGAGAAACTTATATTGCTTATCGGCTTCGTCAACTTCTTTGGGTCAAACGCCGCTCCACCTCGTCTGCGCCGAGCTTTATCGCGGACTCTTCATCCGATATAAAAATATCAGGTGCTATATTTTCAATTACGTAAAATTTATTTTGCTAATTATTTTGGTTCGTACTATTATTTGCGCACAGTTTTTTGTGCCGTAATATGTCTGCAGATCGGGAATAATCTTCGACTGCTCTGCCCGGTCGACTGCGCCCCGCCGTCGCACACTGGTTGCATTTGGAGATTACCTGTCTTGGACCCGACCTTACGGACCCGATATATATTCGGATGCTCACCCGCAGCGGATTAGCTATGTCAACCGCGTCTTCTTCATCGGACACGTCAGCTAGGCGCCGCGTGGACTATTTCTGTCCGCGGAATTATTGCGGTTGCGCCTGCTGCATGGGTTATCTCTGGCCGCGGAATTATTTCGGCTGTGCCTGCCGCATGAGCTATCTCTGGCCGCGGAATTATTTCGGGTGCGCCTGCCGCATGGACTATCTCTGGCCGCGGAATTATTTCGGCTGCGCCTACCGCATGGACTATTTCTGGACGGATGATTACTTCGACTGCGCCCGCAATGCAACCTGCTTCCTTATTGGCCTCGCCGCAGCCGGGCTACTGGATTTATCTTCTTCAACTCTGGATATATTTTCTCCCGATGCACTCTCGGGTCGGTGGATTCATCATCTGGAGTATTCAATGAATATCGTATTATATTGACCCGATGTGCTCTTTTTGGGAGCGCTGGAATTACTCGGGAGCTCTTGGAGTATTTTCAAACTATTGCGTTTACTCCCATCGGGAGCATTGGAATTTAATAAGACATGAAGATCTTCGACTATTTTGCTGGTTCGCAGGAATTCAAGCAAGATTTGAAGACTCATTATACCTGAAATTGCCATCTAAAAGCCTCTGAAAATACGAGTGCCTTGAAGATTTGACTGTGCTCACGGTCCCTTGAAGATTCGACTGTGCTCACGGTCCCTTGAAGATTCGACTGTGCTCACGGTCCCTTGAATATTTGACTGTGCTCACGGTCCCTTGAAGATTCGACTGTGCTCACGGTCCCTTGAAGATTTGACTGTGCTCACGGTCCCTTGAAGATTTGACTGTGCTCACGGTCCCCTGAAGATTATTACGGGAACCTTGCTCTTTTCCTTTGCTATAGATGCCTCAAAGAGTGCCGCAAATAGCAAGGATCATGAAGCAACGGGGACATTGCTCTTTTCCTTTGCTATAGATGCCTCAAAGAGTGCCGCAAATAGCAAGGATCACGAAGCAACGAAGACCTTATTCTTTTCCTTTGCTATAGATGCCTCAAAGAGTGCCGCAGATAGCTAGGATCATGAAGCAACGAAGACCTTGTTCTTTTCCTTTGCTATAGATGCCTCAAAGAGTGCCGCAAATAGCAAGGATCATGAAGCAACGGGGACCTTGCTCTTTTCCTTTGCTATGGATGCCTCAAAGAGTGCCGCAGATAGCAAGGATCATGAAACACGGCCAACGGTCAAGACATACATCGGTTGAAAGCAAAGTTGCACATACAACGGGTTTAGCAAGACCTGCAACACGAGCTGATCACTCAAACAATTTGCTGACCAACGAATACACATACGCTTAAACGGGCAATTAAGATTTGCTCCTTCAAAATTTGCCAACGGCATTGACACGGTAAAAAGTGCATATATATGTACCTACCGAAAAACTTACGAACAATGACATCAACGATGCTCAAAGGTGCATTGAGGATTGCCCCTTGAAATAAAACAACAATGTGTCAACGGCACCTAAAGAAAACTGTAAACATCGTGTTGCTCGACTCACGGTTGCAAGCATCAAGTGCCCAGACTCGGGGGCTACTTCCATCGGGAGCGCTGGACGCGCACCCGATAAAATTATCGGCTCCTTTGGGCTATCATCCCAATCATCGGCTCCTCCGGGTCATCATCCGAATCATCGGCTCCTCTGGGCCATCATCCGAATCATCGGCTCCTCCTGGGTATCATCCGAATCATCGGCTCCTCTGGGCCATCATCCAAATCATCGGCTCCTCTGGGCCATCATCTTAATCATCGTCTCCTCAGGGCCATCATCCCAATCATCGGCTCCTCTGGGATATCATCTGAATCATCAACTCTTCTATCTATGGCATCATCAGAGTCATCGGCATCAAGTTCTCGGAACTTGAAAAAGTCTACGGTGTTTGACTTAGCATTTTTTACACCCTATACATAACTATTTCATATTTATCTACGAGCTCAGGCGCTACTCCCATCGGGAGCGCTAGTCGCGCACCCGATAAAAAATATGGCAACCTCGCCAACAAAGAAGAATAAAGTTGAAGACATCGGCATCAACAATCAAGATCTTTGAGTAGTACAACTTGAGTCTATGCGTGGCTGCAAGCACCCGCCCATAGGCTCGGGGGCTACTCCCATCGGGAGCGCTTCGCGCACCCGCCCAAAAGCAACTTCGACTCTACATCAAGCACAAGATTCAACAGATGATCAAGACATTCGGCAAAGACAACTTTAGTCTCTGCCCGAAGCTTCACTTTGGCCAGACACTCGGGGGCTACTGACGTGGGCATAACCCTTTGGGTACTCGACATTGCCATACCCGGTGCAAACTATGAAGCTAGACCAGCACAAGGACTCAACAAGCTAGACCTGCACGCGCCTCAACTTGGACTACAAGGAAAGAAGACTCCAATACGAATCCTGCTAGGACTCTTGTAAACCCTAGCTTGGCTGATATATAAGGCCTGGCAGGGGCACCCCTTAGGACACACACAATCAGAAAAATAATTTTAGAGGAAACACGCCTAGACACTGCAACCCGCGGATTAGAACTAGACTAGATCCAACAACTCCGCCTATGGCGGCCCCCTGTATACATATATTCATATAGTGGATTGCTAGCAGGACGTAGCGACCCTCCACCGCGGGGGCGTGAACCTGGGTACGTCGTGTACCGCCTCACTCCCGGAACTTCCGTCGTCGCCTTTCTCTAAAACCCAAGCCCCTCATGGTGGGCATTGCCGAGGAACCGCCTCGTCAGCAGCGATTCCGAGTCGGACTCCGTGGCTGGTAGCGCGGGGCCTCGACGGAGTCCGACTCGGAATCCGACTCGGAATCGCTGCCGAAGAGGGAGAGAACGGAGTCGTCCTCAAAGTCGCTCGGGTGAGAGACTATGGAGATGGAGTCCTTGAACGACGCCGTGGTGATGGAACCGGCGGTCGGAGACGCGGCAGTGGATCCAGCGACTGACGTCGTGGCAGTGGAGTCGGCGCCGGACGTCGCGACGAAGGGATGGGCGGTTGGGGTCGCTGGGACGGCGTTGGCGGCCGATGCCGCGATGGTGGGACCAGCGATTGGTGCCACTGCTGCCGAGTCGGCGTCGTCCTCCAGGGCCGACTCGGCTTCCGTGTATATATCGCCAGTGACCGGGCGAGTGGCGGTGAGGAGTTGGCCCGGCGCGAAGGGGTCGTGTGATCGACCGGGATGGGGTTCGGTGGGGTCGCTGACGCCAGCGAGCCCAACGAAGAGGTTGATCGAGCCGATCGGCACCATCCAGGCGTGCTTGAGGGGCGATGAGGCGGGCCGGTAGGTGCTTGGCTGGATGTGGAAGAAGTTGCCGGTGGCGATCATCCTGCCGGAAGCGACCGGCCGCCTCACTAGCGAGTAGGGCCTCGCCTCACTGGTCGACTGGCACAACCATAACTCATTGTAACAACGCGTAAGCGCCCAGATAATTTCATACAAGCAGCAGTAGGCCCTGTCATCGAGCAGGTGTTCCGAAGCTGGGTAAATCGCGTACCACCGTCCCGACGACACTCCGCCATATGGCCCCTACTTCTTCTCCCCCTCGTACCTGATGTCTACGCACGCTTCTATTCCTGTAGACTGTGGGGACCCCAGACTAGCTGTCCGAAATTCCCTGTTATGTATACAGTTCACGATCCCATGATCAGTGCGCCGTGAACACATAACCGAACTGATATCAAATTACACCATCCATTACAAAGCGGAATAAGAAAATTACAACATGGTCACATGACCAATACTTACATAATAGCCTCGAAGGGTCTAACTAAACATCGGAGTAGCATCACCACTTCAGCGACGCAGTACCCGAGTCATCCGCCATAACCCTACGAGCAGCCGGCCGGGAAGACGTTCCTAGCTCGCATAGACGTCGTCAACTCCTTCTTCATCCATCGTGTTCCTCCAAGTCTGGCCAAGTAAATAGCCAGGGACAAAGCCGTGAGTACATTGGAATTGTACTCGCAAACCATCAAGAAAGGTACTTTGCAAGAGTGCAGGATAACAAGTGCTAGTCTAGGATGACAAGTGGGAAGAGCTAATTTCTCTAGTGGAAATAGCATGTGGAAAAGAAATAGTTTCTCTTGTGGATATAGCATGCCGGCATCTCAAATGATGCGGACACTATGGTGTTTCAAGATCATCTAGATAACCTAACAAGAGGAAAGGTAGCATACCGCCATCTCAATTGATGGGGACACTAAGGAAGTTCTATGACATCTCTATATCTTTATTGGAGATGAGGTAGCATAAGTCCATCTCAGTTGATGGAAATGCTAGAGGATTCCTATGACATACCTATATCTTTATTGAAGAAGAGTTGCATTCCTCCATCTCTATTGATGGATATGCGAGGGAAAGTCCTATGACATCTCTATATCTTTGTTAAAGAAGAGTTCCTCTTCAAGAAACATTAGGTAGAAGTTCCCCACTTGGTCTCAATTTTTCCACGACCAACTCCATATGGTCAACACACGTCTTTTTTTTCCGTACCTCTCCGGTACACATAAACACAACACTTCCTTTGCAAAACATTTGTTCAAAACAAAACGCAAGCCCCGGTAAAGGTAGACCTTTGCAACCCGTCCATGACCGCGGACGCGGCTATTCGAATAGATTTGACTCTGCAGAGTTTGCACACTTTCCCCACAACTATCCGGATACCTATCGTGTGGGCATCATCCCCGCATAACAACATATGCCACGACGGATACCCGGACATAACCTTTCGCCCATCTCCACCGGCACGAGTCCTTCCCTCGCGGGCTTACCCCTTCCCGGCACCCCGGCAGCATACCTCCTTTTGAGCATATCTCCGGCGCCATGACGGAAGACCCTCGGTAATCGTCCGGCTATCGGTTAAGACGAGTGTATTGCCTTCTCCGGAGCGCAACCCGGCGTCGGAGGTCGTCGTGACCCTCCCTAGAAAGTTGTGAAGGGTGCTCCTGCCGGCTTCAACAAACTACGGGCTAAGCCCCGTCCCACACCAGGGTAGAGTGGTTGCGCGATAAAAGTTGGGCTGGTGTACACTTATACGCAGTGCTCCTTTTTAAAACCATTTTTGCCACAACACCTTGGTTGTTCAACAAACAGCCATACACCACTTTTCCGAACATCCTTACCAAGAACCTTTGCTTTCTTAAACCATACGCTTGGGTTAACTCACCCAAGGTTTTCATAAAACATTTACAACAAGGTAAGCCTTGAGGGGTTCCCAACCTATAGTTTCATGAGTTGAACTAGAATTGCACTATGGCCGAGATGAGAGTCATCTTGCCATAGAAGGTATATAAAGGAGTAATGGGTGGATCATACTTGCTTAAGATAAGCATGTATGATGACAACACAAAGAGGATTATACTTTCAGATTTGTGGTACTAACTATAAAATTTGGATAGTGGAGAATCACTACCCAACCAACTCTCCAATAGGGTACCCGGCATACTCCTCTCAAGTTGTGAATTACACCAACATCATGACATTGATACCTCTAAAATACAAAAGTTGTGAGTGTGGTGTAAGTTACTATCTTGAGAGGGAAGATGCTCAAGTTGAGCATACAAGATGACCAAGTGGAATAGCACGACCATGATACCATGCATCCCATAATCACAACGACAATAGTGGAGTATCACCACTAGGGAGTACTCCACTAGCAACCATACATAGATGACAATAATAAGGAGAACAACACACATAGAACCGAGGTGCTTTGGACATCAACAAATGACATCCAACTAGACACCGAATCAGAGATCAAAAGATGGCTTGCCTTGGCTTATGTGTCCCTGGACTTCTTCAACTCCATCAATATAAGAATCCCAACAACATAAATAAAATCCTCGTCCGATTCCACTTCTTCTCCTTCTCCAGAATTGTTCGCATCTATCGCCGGAAAATAAAATAAAAGAACACAATCAATCACATAGCATCATCAAGACAACATTCAACAATCAACAACTAACCCTGCAGCCAAGGTATAACATACTAAGGACCTATAGATACCACAAAACAACTCTAAAATTTTTAATTTATAAAACCCCATTTATTTACCTAGTAAAGGTATGAGAGTATCACAACTTAGCAATTGTCTTTCTCGGCTATCACCATGGTATAAACCAATTATCCCCTGGTAGATAACATCATGAAGAGGACAAGAGCATTAGTTTGGAAACAAACACATTCATATTAAACTTTCAAACATTTTTGGAAAAGTAGAAATCAGTTTTCCTAATTTAATTTGCTCACTTAACACTACACAAGAATAGGAAGCAAGCAAGATACCACACCATTTGAAAACTCAAGCAAAACAATAGAACTTGTTTAAGTTGCAAAGGTTTTGTTTTTCAATCATAAAACAAAGGTTGCCCATTTCTAATAAAAAGAGTTGGTCAAGGGTTTTAAATAAACCAACAAGTTTTGGTCCAACAAAGCATGTCACACATATACCTTACTAACAGTAACAAATATGCATGAACAGAGACTAATAATATTTTTCCTAGATGTCCAGTACTAATACAAGACTAACCCAATTGGAATCACCAAAAAATATTAATCCTACAAATTTAGGAATTTCTTTGAATCTGACTGTACAGAAAACAAGATCTGTAAGCCATAAATCGTAGAAAAATCCTAAAAATGTGAGACCACTGGCATTTGAAAGATATTAAAACAGAGATGCACACACAATTGGATTTGGGTTCAAATTGTTTCTGAAACACTCACAAATAGATTGACAAGATTACTGCATGTCTATACCATTTGCTTTACCTCTGGAGTTACAGAACAGATAAAGGTTTGAAACTTGTTTGAGATGATTAAGAAAACATTCAGTAGTCCTACAGAACTGGAATCACTCAATTAGGTTCAAAAATGGATTTTTGGTGATTTAAAAGCTAACAGCCATGTCTGCAGAATACACAGAACAAGTTTAATTCACCACAAATCGTACATCAATCACAAAAATATGAGGTCATCTGCATATGAAAGGTATGGAATAGGTGGTTCTTACCCAATTTGTTTCACTCAAAGATTCGTTCCCAAGCTCCTGGTTTAATTCGCCAAAGTCAGATCTGACCAGATCTTGATCTGTGAACCATTTCAGTTTCAGGAGGTCAATCGAAGTGAAACCACCGCCTAAATGAAGGTATTGAAGAGGGCTTTCACCCTCAGTTGAGTTTGTTCAAAAAGGTTTTGTAAAACGGAACAAATCTAATAAACAGTGAATCTGCATGTTTACAGAACTTTATTTACCAGGGTCAATCCGTAACGAATTTGAGGACGAGACCAACGCCAAGTTGTAGATCTTTTCAGTATCTAACTGTGGAACTTTGAATCACTCGATTTGGATCTGCACACGAGATTTCGTGGATTTTACAATTTCGTACCAGAATCTGAAACAGCAAGATTATAAAAATTACAGCAAGGTTTTGGACGAACTTTGGTCAAGAACTTCAGATCTGAGGATAGCTCAACCTTCTCTATGCTTGGACCAACATGCACCTGCGTCAAGATCCAATCTTGTGAGAGGAGAAAGGAGAAAGGGAGCTGGATTCATCAAAAGTTAGGGAAGAAGAGAGTGAGAGGGAAGCTCTCATGGTGAGGGGAAGCTTGAGGGAGGAGGGGAGCTTCATCTTGGTGGATTTCCATGGCCATGGCCGGCCATGGGAGCAAGGGGCAGCAGCATTTTCGTGGGGGAGAGGTAGAGGAGAGTGTGAGGGAGTGGAGAGTGAGAAGAAATGAAGCAAAGGGGAGGAGGTGGTCGGCTAGGGGGTTTTTATAGAGGGAGAGGGGTGGCTGCCTCCTTTTTTGATTGGCCAAGGTGGGTGGCTGCCCATTTAATTGTTGAGGTAGTTGGGAGACAAGGCTTGCAAGAGAAGAAAGTGAGGAGCACAATGGCTGCCCGAATTTGTCATGCCAACACAATTTGGCCGGCTCCATTCTTGCCAAAACACAAGTGAACAATAAGAGAGGTGCACAACATCCATGTGTATAGACCAAGACATGATGTTGAGAAGATAATGTCAATGAGTGACTTTGATGATGATAAAAATAGGATTAGATACATATAGATAAAAAGGAGTATGAAGGTGACATGTGCCATGAGAATAATCTCCACCACTTTGGTTGAGACCAACTTATGATGAAGATAGTTCCCAAGGTATATTTGATGAGTAGTAGTTTTTATTTGAATTCAATTTTGGAAGGATTGGGATGGACCACATGCAACAATGCATGTGCATGCCAAGGTAAATAGGATGGTGATGGTGGTTTAGTCAATGACAGAGCAAGGTTAAGATAAATGGTGAGTGAAGTATCCATATACTAACAAGGATGAATATGGTGGCAGAAATCACCAATTCATGAGGTCAAGGTGGTGATGGAAAAGAATAGAGGATTGAGATGGGCATGATAAAATATAAGTTTCTCTTCAAATAAGAGGTCAATTGGGAGTGATTTGGAAGTATCAAATGATCATCCATTTGATCAAGAATTGGAGGATGGGGGAAAATACAATGTGGTAGATCAGAGATGTGCAAAGGTTGCTATTTGAAATAGAACTTGTTTGAAAAGTATTTGAAACACCTCAATTGTCTAGGGACAATTGGGAATGAACTCAAGTGGAATGAAGTTTGAAAGTGTTGAGATAAAACTAGTTGGAACATAGGGGTTCAAAATATTCTACTTACTTTCTCTAGTAAAGTAGAGTCTTTCTCCAATGTAAAAATAAGCAAGAGGGAAAACAAGAAATGGTATAGGTATCATAAACAAGCATTTTGCTGAAAAGAAAACAAGATAGAAAATAATGTTTTAGAAATCAGTACGTGGTAGAAATGGGATGAGAAACAAAACCCATTTCAGTTCTTTGTTTTGTTTGAAGAAATTTCTTGAAAATATTTAATAAAACTAGAAGTAGTTTTGTACTCAAAACTAGAGAAGGAAAACAGTAGGGTTTTTGAGGAGGAAAACTAATTTAGAGAGGAGTGTTCTCAAGGGTAGATGATGGCTACAAAATGTACCCATCATTCCACTCTTGGTTTTGTGAAGATTAAACTTGAATAATCACAAGAGGCAAGAGTGCAGAAAGTGATCTTGAGGTTAAACATTTGATAGGGTTCAAGATCAATGGAGTATAAGAGTTGCAAGAGTAGAATAGGACATGCAAGACGTGGAAGTTACAGATGGTATTGCACAGATGAGATCAATTGCCAAAGTCTGGACATCTTAAGCCTGTCGACACAGATGGTCGACATGGCCTCAAAACCAACAAGGATGAGTGGGTGTAAGAGAGGGATGTAGCTAGGGGTAGACGATCCCTAGTTTTGAATTAAGGATGATTGAGCTATCTTGTACCACAAAGAGAAAAATCAAGATGGCACACTCATGTTGTCATCAGGAGAGAGGTTTGATGTAGTAACAAGGAAAACAATCTTTCCTAAGTCACACATGTGTTTTATTTGGTGAGTTGCTTGTTTAACCACTAGGGGTGTTGTTCTTTGAAGTAGCTCAGGACATAACTCAACAAGCAAAACAATAAAATACATCTACCAACACACCAAAGCAATGCATCAAAACAAACAGATCAAGGCAATTCATCTATCTAGTCTTAAGAAAAAGTTTTTGTTCCCCCTGATTTTTGAAATAAGGGCAACTATACAAGGTTGCAAAAGTTGGGGTGTTACATAGACAGTGTTGGGCCTCCAAGAGCAGAGGTTTGTAGAACAGCAGCAAGTTTCCCTTAAGTGAATCACCCAAGGTTTATCGAACTCAGGGAGGTAGAGGTCAAAGATATCCCTCTCAAGCAACCCTGCAATTAAGATACAAGAAGTCTCTTGTGTCCCCAACACACCTAATACACTTGTCAGATGCATAGGTGCACTAGTTCGGCGAAGAGATAGTGAAATACAAGTAATATGGATGATTATAAGTGGTAATTGCAATCTGAAATAAAAATTGCAGCAAGCGAACATGTAGCAGAACTTGTGGGAAATGGTGTTTCAATACTTAGAAACAAGGCCTAGGGATCATACTTTTCACTAGTGGACACTCTCAACAATGATCACATAACTGAATAAATAAATGCTACTCTTAAACACTCTCTTGTTGGATAACAAACACCATTCATTGTGTAGAGCTACAAAGCACACCTCAAGCCGGAGTAAACAAGCTCCACAACTTCATAAAGGAATCACACACGATGCGCACACTGTCACCGTCACACCGTGGAGAGTGAATCCAGAGTTCATATTTAAGTAACCTCTAGAGTGCATAATAGACCGTTGCAATTTAGACCGAGTACTAACATAGCATACACACTGTCACCAATAGCTATGAAAGGGGGAATATGTGGTGACCTCACCTGAAAAAGTGAGTCTCTCTGTGCAACCGTGCTAGTCCCTGGATCGAACTGCTAGCACACACAGTTTAAGATGAAATACCAAGTAGCAAAGGTCTTCATTACAACCTAAGATCCAGACGGAAAATTAAATAGTTCGATACAAGTTGCATAGCTCCCGGGCTAGCACAAATTCAGAGTTTAAAGCGAGCAAGGAAAACATAAAGCATGGAGCCATCTTCCTTCATGAAGCCACGAGCGGACATGTTGGGCAAAGACTCGTGAACCTAAACAAACATCTTCAGCTAGAGAAGTAACTCGCAACATAAAACGTTACAGCCCGAAGGTCAATACATTTGGAATTGTATTGGCAAGATGACACTATGGTGGACACAAGTGGCAACCTAACACTTAAGTGCACATTTGGCTGGTAGAGCTCGGGCATATTTGCATAAAGCCAATTTTATCCTATCATTTGACAAAACATTTTCTTTCATACTAATTAAGCGGTACCATTGATAGACATCAATGAACCTGGACACCACCGATAGACATCAGTGAGCCCTGACACCACCGATAGACATCATGAGCCTTCCTATTGCATATGATCAACTTGGTTTGGGCGACCTACCCTGCAGACACAGACCATAGACATGGCACGGGACCTGCTAGCCGATAGTCACTTGCACCAATTGACATATTCCCTGTTCACCCATCAAGTTTTATTTAAGAAATTGGAATGAGGAGATCACCGAACAGGATCCTTGTCAGTTCGCTCAAATTGTCCGTAACCGGGGACACGGCTAAGTACTTAGTTTTACACTCTGCAGAGGTTGTACAAATTTACCCACATGACCTAGTCTCGCTCTTCTTCCATGATGCACATTTTGCTCAAATGGACAGATGTTGACTAGGACAAGACTTTTCCGAAGTAATCCCCCAGACCATTCTCTACGGACCCGTACCAACCTACAATCCCCTACATCATCTGTCACGTAGGATCCGGGTTCTCACAACATACTCCATCAAGCCAAGCCCATATTAGCATGTGGGCTGTACGGTAAGCTAATGAGCAAGGTTGTCTACAATCTCTTTGTTCCTGGGTGGCCGTCCACAAGTGCGATACACCCGGCGGTTCGGAGGTTCGACGACATGACCCCGGGGAACCACTCAACATAACCCGAGCAATACCAATTCCACCCGGGTGATTCATTAAACTTAGTTGTTTTTCCATATCTCACTTTCAAAATCATTTTATAGCATAGCTGAGCAACAACTAAATTTAATGGCGACAAAGAATTCAAGTAGGGGTAGCTAGACTCATCGGGATTGCATAGCAAAGCATAAGACCCTACACATGTATACTACAAAAATCTCTATTGTGCATAGATAAAAACTGGGACATTTGTGTGTGTCACTTGCCTGGATAAGGTGGAGAGTTGGCACAATCTTCACAAGCACAACCGTTGCAGTCGGCACAATCACAATCTACAATCCGATAACATTGCACCATAAGCACAATGCAAGACACAAATGCACAAACATAGACATGAGATGCATATGAAGTTTACACAAGTGCACTTCATTTATTGTTCTCTGGTTGTAACTATATGCATGATGCCATGGTCAAGTTTTACGGTTGGTTGAATTATTGTGAACCATCTATGTCGCACTAACGAAGGGCAACTACCATTAATTGTAAAAGGTGTTTTCGTACAGTAGACAAATGATGGTTTTGGTGCTACTGGTCAGAGGGGTCTATTTGCTAGCGTGCGCAAAAGGAGTCACTAGAAAAGAGTGTGTAGATCGGGTATAGTACTCCGATTAGGCATATAAATATGATTGATTTTCAAAGTTACTGCAAGTTCACATTTTATGGTTCCATAATGTTCCTTATATTTTTAGGAATCCAACGGTATATGATTTGTCATTTTTGGACATACAGAACTCTGGTTGTGATTTTTACAAAGCGCGGACTATCGAAACCGAGACTAAACGCAAACTAGGGTGGTCGCTGGACATGTGGTGCTTTCTCATTGGTGGATACCTCTTCGCTGCGGATCACTACTCACGGCCGTTGGATCTTCATAAAACCTATGGCCGAGATCTGATGACAGAAATTGGGAAAAGAAATAAAAGAAAAGGAGAGACTTACGTGGCGCTGACTGGGCGCGCGCGTGGCGCAAAGGTGGCGGTGACGTGGCCGGCGGCGAGGTGGTCGATGGCGGCGCGGCTCAGATGGCGGACGGCGTCGTGTTCCCGGCGGCCTTCGGCTCGGGAACGGGGCGGACGGGGTGCGGCTTGAGGTGGCGCGTCGGGTGGCGGCAGCGGCTTGGAGGAATTCGGGCCGAGGTGGCCGTGGAGAGCAGATGGAGGCGGCGTGGTGGCGGCGAACTCCGGCGAGGGATCCGGGCAGCCCGGGGGCGCAATAGAGAGGGAGAAGAGGGGGAAAAGATGCGGCCTGGCGGGGGCTTTATGGGAGCGAGCTCGGGGCAGAGAGGGGAGGTGCTGGGCGAGTGGGGGATCGTGGGCGGGAGTTGGCCGACGAGGTCTGCGTGCGTGCGCAACATGCGTCGTGGGGCGGCTGGAGGTTGGGGGCGAGCGACCGATGGGGCGCGCGCGTGGGCGCTCGGCCTGGTGGTGGCCTAGGTCGGCCCAGGGGAAGGGAGGAAGGGGGAGGCCTGGCCGGCTGGGCCAGATCGGCCGTTGGGTCGGCCCGCTTGGCCGGCCTGTTCTTTTTTTTTTTGTTTATTCTTTTCTATTTCTCTCTCTTAATGGAAAATGCATTTGGAGCACCAAAAATAGTCAGAAAAATATAAATAAAATATTGTTAGATTCCTTGTGAAAATGCCATCACTATGAGACAAATTCTAAAGCAAAATAAAATCCTTTATGAAAGTCAAAATTGGCATACATGCCTATGTGGCTATATCGCCATTTTGGGGTTCGGGATTTTTAAACGAATTTGAAAATGGATTTTCCCTATAAATGCAATGATGACATGATGCTTAAGAATGCAATGCATGATGTTTGAAAATTTAAAAAAAATTGGGATGTTACAAACCTACCCCCCTTAAGATGATTCTCGCCCTCGAGAATCGGAGTAGCTAGCAAATAGGTGTGGATGGTCTTCTCGAAGATCATCTTCTCGCTCCCAAGTAGCTTCTTCCTCGGTGTGGTGATTCCACTTGGACTTTGCGAGAACTTGATTGTCTTAGTACGAGTAGCTCTTTCTGCTTGTCTCTAGTATCTTGATTGGCTTTTCTTCGTATGTGAGATCACTTTCCAACTGTACTTCCTCAAGTGGTACTTGTGTCTCTCAACGGAGTCTCGCCATATCCGGATGGCACTTCTTCGATTGACTTACATGAAACACATCTGTGAAGCTGCAGCTAGAGATTACGGCAGTTCCAATTCATATGCTACTTCACCTTTGCGAGCCAGGATCTTGAATGGTCCTACAAAGCGGGGTGCTAATTTTCCTTTGACTCCAAACCTCTTCACACCACGTAGGGGTGAGACTCTTAGGTATGCTCTATCACCTATCTCATAGGTCACTTCTCTACGCTTTGAGTCGGCGTAGCTCTTCCGTACGGATTGAGCTATCTTCGATCCGTCTCGATCAGTCTGACCTTCTCTTCTGCATCCTTGATCAAGTCTGGGCCAAATAAACTCCTTTCTCCTACGCCACTCCATAACAGTGGGGTGGTGCATTTTCTTCCATATAGTGCTTCAAATGGAGCCATTCCAATGCTTGCTTGGTGACTATTGTTGTATGAAAATTCCGCGTATGGCAAATTTTCATCCCAGCTAGATCCATAATCCAACGCACAAGCTCTTAACATATCTTCCAAGATTTGGTTTACTCTCTCGGTCGTCCATCGGTTTGTGGGTGAAACAGCTGTCTTTGAACTCAAGTCTAGTTCCCAAAGACTCATGTATTTGACGCCAAAAGTGAGAAGTGAACTGAGTACCTCTATCTGAAACAATGCTCTTGGGCACTCCATGCAAACAAATTATTCTGCTCATGTAGATCTTGGCTAGCTTGGAACTTGTATAGGTGGTCTTCACTGGTATAAAGTGAGCCACTTTAGTCAGGCGGTCCACTACGACCCAAATTGAATCATATCCTGATCTAGTCTTTGGCAATCCGGTGATAAAGTCCATGCCAATATTTTCCCACTTCCACTGCGGTACTGGCAAGGGTTGCAACAATCCTGTCTGGTTTTTGATGTTACTGCCTTGACTACGCTACAAACATCACATAATGCAATATACTCGGCAATGTCCCTCTTCAAGTTAGTCCACCAGAACCTTTCCTTTACATCCATGTACATCTTAGTGTTACCAGGATGAATGGAGTATGGTGAATCATGTGCTTCTTGAAGAATCAACTTCCTAAGTTCTGGGTCTTGAGGCACACAAATTCGCTTCTCGAACCATATGGCTCCTTGCTCATCCTCATGAAATCCCTTTGCTTTGCCTTCACTCATATTGGCCTTGATTACTTCTATTTCCTTGTCTAACTTCTGAGCTTCTCTAATCTTATCCATTAGTGTTGGCTGAACTTCAAGCGATGCTAGATAACCTTTTGGCACAATCTCCAGTCGGAGATCTTTGAAATGTTCACATAACTCTTCAGGTAGTTCTCCTGCGGTGAGACCGTTTACATAGGTCTTACGACTCAGCGCATCGGCTACAACATTAGCCTTTCCTGGGTGGTATTGCAAACTCATATCATAGTCCTTTATTAGTTCTAACCATCTTCTTTGCCTCATGTTCAGTCTCCTTCGAGTGAATATATACTTCGAGGCTCTTATGGTCCGTGAACACATCACAATGCTTTCCCATCGAGATAATGTCTCCATACCTTGAGAGTATGCACGACAGATGCTAGCTCTAAGTCATGAGTTGGATAGTTTCTCTCATGACGTTTGAGCTGCCGCGAAGCATAACTCACCACTTTTCCATCTTGCATTAGAACACCTCCAAGTCCTTGGCGAGAAGCATCACAGTACACTTGGAAATCCTTATTGATATCCGGAAAACATAGGACCGGTGCACTTACTAGGCGTTGCTTCAACTCTTGAAAACTAGTTTCACACTCGTCAGTCCATATGAATTTCTTATCCTTCTTCAACAGTTCTGTCATGGGCTTTGCAATCTTGGAGAAATTCTCAATAAATCTCCGGTAGTATCCAGCAAGTCCTAAGAAACTCCGAATCTGTCCTGCATTCTTGGGTGACTCCCTTTCGGTCACAGCTGCAACCTTGCTTGGGTCTACTGCGACTCCTTCTGCTGAAACTATGTGTCCAAGGAATCCAACTCTGTCCAACCAGAACTCGCACTTGCTGAACTTGGCATATAACTTGTGCTCACTGAGCTTTTCCATGATTAAGCGCAAATGTTTCTCGTGCTCGGCATCATGTTTTGAATATATCAGTATATCGTCGATGAATACCACCACGAACTTATCTAAATATTCCATGAACACTTTGTTCATCATGGCCATAAAATATGCCGGAGCATTGGTTAGACCAAATGGCATAACTGTATACTCATATAGACCGTATCTAGTAGTGAATGTGGTCTTAGGTATGTCTTGCTCTCTGATCTTCATTTGGAAGTAACCCGATCTAAGATCAATTTTGGAAAATACTTTTGCTCCCTTTAGTTGGTCAAACAGGTCGTTGATATTGGGCAACGGGTACTTGTTCTTGATAGTGACTTCATTGAGTGATCGAAAATCCATTACCAATCTCTTGGTAGAATCTTTCTTCATCACCAACAAAACAGGGGCTCCCATGACGATGAACTAGGTCGGATGAAACCTTTTTCCAACTGTTCCTTAAGCTGCTTCTTCAACTCCTTCAATTCCTCCACATCCATCTTGTATGGTCTCTTGGCTATTGGTCCAGTTCCAGGCAACAACTCAATGAGAAACTCAACTTCTCTGTCCGGTGGCATTCCTGGCAACTCTTCCGGGATCACATCCGGGTATTCTCTCACAACGAGCACAGTCTCCATGCTAACCCCCTTAGGAGAGTTGACCTTACTAACTTTAAGCTCAAAGGTTGAGTTGAAACGAATCCTCTTCATTTCGGGGTTGTGAGTGTAATGGTTCTCTTAGCACGGTCTATTATGCCCTCATACGTAGTCATCCAATCCAAGCCTAGGATTACGTCTAGACCTTGGGATTCCAAAATTACCGAGTTGGGTTGGATCACGTCTTGGCGGCATTTGTGGTTGTTTAGCATAGATGAGAAACAAGATAGACGAGATCTAGGGAATAAACTTTCCTACCCATGCACACACAAGTCACACAATAAACAATCCATAAAATCACGCAAGCAATTTTTTTAAAACACTAGTATGGTCATACCACAATTTGGTATGATCAATGCGTTTTTAAGATATCGTGGGTCTGATAAAAGAGAAAAAGTGGTGGTCTACTCTATTTCCATCTTGGGTGCTTCTAGCTTCTCTTCCATCTCCATGAGGTCTTCAAAGATCGGACGTCTAAAAGATGAAGATTTGTTTTGAAGATGAAATAGGCGAGAATACAAGAAAACCAATTTGCAAACAATTTTTTTTTTCAATAGAAAATGGATTAGATATATAAGATGGAATTTTATCCTAAGGTCTTCCTATTTCTAATCCAAACCTAGGGTTCACGAACCTATGGGCAACACAGTGCTCTGATACCATCTGTGGTGACCTCACCTGAAAAAGTGAGTCTCTCTGTGCAACCGTGCTAGTCCCTGGATCGAACTGCTAGCACACACAGTTTAAGATGAAATACCAAGTAGCAAAGGTCTTCATTACAACCTAAGATCCAGCGGAAAATTAAATAGTTCGATACAAGTTGCATAGCTCCCGGGCTAGCACAAATTCAGAGTTTAAAGCAGCAAGGAAAACATAAAGCATGGAGCCATCTTCCTTCATGAAGCCACGAGCGGACATGTTGGGCAAAGACTCGTGAACCTAAACAAACATCTTCAGCTAGAGAAGTAACCTGCAACATAAAACGTTACAGCCCGAAGGTCAATACATTTGGAATTGTATTGGCAAGATGACACTATGGTGGACACAAGTGGCAACCTAACACTTAAGTGCACATTTGGCTGGTAGAGCTCGGGCATATTTGCATAAAGCCAATTTTATCCTATCATTTGACAAAACATTTTCTTTCATACTAATTAAGCGGTACCATTGATAGACATCAATGAACCTGGACACCACCGATAGACATCAGTGAGCCCTGACACCACCGATAGACATCATGAGCCTTCCTATTGCATATGATCAACTTGGTTTGGGCGACCTACCCTGCAGACACAGACCATAGACATGGCACGGGACCTGCTAGCCGATAGTCACTTGCACCAATTGACATATTCCCTGTTCACCCATCAAGTTTTATTTAAGAAATTGGAATGAGGAGATCACCGAACAGGATCCTTGTCAGTTCGCTCAAATTGTCCGTAACCGGGGACACGGCTAAGTACTTAGTTTTACACTCTGCAGAGGTTGTACAAATTTACCCACATGACCTAGTCTGCTCTTCTTCCATGATGCACATTTTGCTCAAATGGACAGATGTTGACTAGGACAAGACTTTTCCGAAGTAATCCCCCAGACCATTCTCTACGGACCCGTACCAACCTACAATCCCCTACATCATCTGTCACGTAGGATCCGGGTTCTCACAACATACTCCATCAAGCCAGAGCCCATATTAGCATGTGGCTGTACGGTAAGCTAATGAGCAAGGTTGTCTACAATCTCTTTGTTCCTGGGTGGCCGTCCACAAGTGCGATACACCTGGCGGTTCAGAGGTTCGACGACATGACCCCAGGGAACCACTCAACATAACCCGAGCAATACCAATTCCACCCAGGTGATTCATTAAACTTAGTTGTTTTTCCATATCTCACTTTCAAAATCATTTTATAGCATAGCTGAGCAACAACTAAATTTAATGGCGACAAAGAATTCAAGTAGGGGTAGCTAGACTACTGGGATTGCATATCAAAGCATAAGACCCTACACATGTATACTACAAAAATCTCTATTGTGCATAGATAAAAACTGGGACATTTGTGTGTGTCACTTGCCTGGATAAGGTGGAGAGTTGGCACAATCTTCACAAGCACAACCGTTGCAGTCGGCACAATCACAATCTACAATCCGATAACATTGCACCATAAGCACAATGCAAGACACAAATGCACAAACATAGACATGAGATGCATATGAAGTTTACACAAGTGCACTTCATTTATTGTTCTCTCGGTTGTAACTATATGCATGATGCCATGGTCAAGTTTTACGGTTGGTTGAATTATTGTGAACCATCTATGTCGCACTAACGAAGGGCAACTACCATTAATTGTAAAAGGTGTTTTCGTACAGTAGACAAATGATGGTTTTGGTGCTACTGGTCAGAGGGGTCTATTTGCTAGCGTGCGCAAAAGGAGTCACTAGAAAAGAGTGTGTAGATCGGGTATAGTACTCCGATTAGGCATATAAATATGATTGATTTTCAAAGTTCTGCAAGTTCACATTTTATGGTTCCATAATGTTCCTTATATTTTTAGGAATCCAACGGTATATGATTTGTCATTTTTGGACATACAGAACTCTGGTTGTGATTTTTACAAAGCGCGGACTATCGAAACCGAGACTAAACGCAAACTAGGGTGGTCGTTGGACATGTGGTGCTTTCTCATTGGTGGATACCTCTTCGCTGCGGATCACTACTCACGGCCGTTGGATCTTCATAAAACCTATGGCCGAGATCCGATGACGGAAATTGGGAAAAGAAATAAAAGAAAAGGAGAGACTTACGTGGCGGCGGACGGGCGCGCGCGTGGCGCAAAGGTGGCGGTGACGTGGCCGGCGGCGAGGTGGTCGATGGCGGCGCGGCTCAGATGGCGGACGGCGTCGTGTTCCCGGCGGCCTTCGGCTCGGGAACGGGGCGGACGGGGTGCGGCTTGAGGTGGCGCGTCGGGTGGCAGCAGCGGCTTGGAGGAATTCGGGCCGAGGTGGCCGTGGAGAGCAGATGGAGGCGGCGTGGTGGCGGCGAACTCCGGCGAGGGATCCGGGCAGCCTGGGGGCGCAATAGAGAGGGAGAAGAGGGGGAAAAGATGCGGCCTGGCGGGGGCTTTATGGGAGCGAGCTCGGGGCAGAGAGGGGAGGTGCTGGGCGAGTGGGGGATCGTGGGCGGGAGTTGGCCGACGAGGTCTGCGTGCGTGCGCAACGTGCGTCGTGGGGCGGCTGGAGGTTGGGGGCGAGCGACCGATGGGCGCGCGCGTGGGCGCTCGGCCTGGTGGTGGCCTAGGTCGGCCCAGGGGAAGGGAGGAAGGGGGAGGCCTGGCCGGCTGGGCCAGATCGGCCGCTGGGTCGGCCCGCTTGGCCGGCCTGTTCTTTTTTTTTTGTTTATTCTTTTCTATTTCTCTCTCTTAATTGAAAATGCATTTGGAGCACCAAAAATAGTCAGAAAAATATAAATAAAATATTGTTAGATTCCTTGTGAAAATGCCATCACTATGAGACAAATTCTAAAGCAAAATAAAATCCTTTATGAAAGTCAAAATTGGCATACATGCCTATGTGGCTATATCGCCATTTTGGGGTTCGGGATTTTTAAACGAATTTGAAAATGGATTTTCCCTATAAATGCAATGATGACATGATGCTTAAGAATGCAATGCATGATGTTTGAAAATTTAAAAAAAATTGGGATGTTACAGAATAGATCACATCAATACTATCATAGTAATAGTTAACTTCATAATCTACAAGAGATTACAATCATAACCTACGCCAAGTACTACATGATGCACACACTGTCAACTTTACATCATGGAGGAGGAATAGACTACTTTAATAACATCACTAGAGTAGCACATAGATTAATAGTGATACAAAGCTCATGATCACATAAAGATCACACCATGGGAGAGAGAGATGAACCACATAGCTACCGGTAGAGCCCTTAGCCTCGGGGGAGAACTACTCCCTCCTCATCATGTGAGACAGCAACGGCGATGAAGATGGCGGTGGTGTCGATGGAGATGACTCCGGGGGCAATTCCCCGTCCCGGCGGCGTGCCGAAACAGAGACTTCTGTCCCCCGAAACTTGTTTTCGCGATGGCGGCGGCTACGGAACTCTTCGTGGAATATCGTCGGGTGTGTTAGGGTTTTCGCGACGGGGAGAATATATAGGCGGAAGGGTGGCCTCGGAGGAGCCAGGGGGTGGCCTCCCTACCTGGTGGCGCGGCCAGGGTTGGGCCCGTGCCCCCATATGGTGTGGGCCCCCTGCTGGTCGCCTCCGACTCTCCTTCGATGTTCTGGAAGGCTCCGTGGAAAATAAGACCGTGAGCTTTTGTTTCGTCCAATTCCGAGAATATTTCCTGTGTAGGATTTCTGAAACCAAAAACAGCAGAAAACGAGAGCCGGCGCTTCGGCATCTTGTTAATAGGTTAGTGCCGGAAAATGCATCAAAATGATATAAAGGGTATATAAAACATGTGAGTATTGTCATAAAACTAGCATGGAACATAAGAAATTATAGATACGTTTGAGGCCAGCGGCGTCTGGAGGCCGGAACCGGGAGGGTTCCGCCATGGGAAGCCACGACGAATCCATCGCTGTGGGGCGTGTTCTTTACGCTGGAAATTTTCCGATCGTCCCTTAGGACGAGTGCTGGATTCCGGCTAGGACCAACCCCGTCAAGCTCTCCATCGTCCCGATTGGCGGCATTCACATCTTCATCGGCGAGACCGTCGATTCCGACGGAAATGCCCTGGTAAGTCATGCTGACGTGACCGCCGCTGAGCAGGACGCAGTCGCGAAGATCCGATCTGAGATGCAGGAGCTTCCTAAGGAAGATTCCGCCTTAGATCTAGAAATTTCAACGTCCACCCAATCCGCCCCTGAGCAGGAAATTACGGTGGAAGACCAATGCAGATCCGTCTGGGTCTCCCAAGTGTTAAAGAAGCAAAGGTGCCACTTTGTGCACTTCCTCGCACATACCGCAGGAACCGCCCCTCCTCAGGAAGGAGCTGGACCCATGCAGGTTGAAGCTACCGGAGACAGCGACGCCCCGGATCAGCAAGAGGCTGCCGGGGACAACGAAGCTCCGAATCAGCAAGAGGATGCCGGAGACAAAGATGAATCAATCCTGGGCAATCTAAGCCCAACATCAGATGATGCTTCAACCATGAACATGGAGGAGTAGAATAAAGCTCTGAAGGAGTTGGAAGATGAGGAGGCAGCCGAAGCGGAATCCGCTCCGCCTAAGCAGGTCCTTGCGACCATAATTGGGCTGGAACAGGACGTCGACGAGGAAGAAACTCCAACCGACGTCAGACTCTTGGGCCCGTCCACCTCAGAGACTCCGCCCTCGCGTCCTCGATGCCGCGTCGTGCTGGACTCCGGAGAAGGACATGTTTCCGGGAGCTAGGAGTACTTGTCCGCAGAAGAGCTCGTCGAACAGGCAGACCGAGGCGCTATTGCGCACTCGGAAATCCTCAACAAACCAATAACCCCGGACGATGCCGCAAATCCTGAAGCTCTAGAGGCAAAAATAAAGGAGATGCTGGCCGCCGCAAAAGTATTTGCCAACACTGCAGCAGCAATGCTGGAGGAAAGGCAAGAAGCTGGAGAAGTGATGGAAAGTTTCCTCAAGAGAGAGCGCAAAGCCGCAAAGTTCTTGGCAGAGGCTAAGAAACTCCGAGCACAATGGGAAACCATGATGGAGGACGCTGATAAGAAAGCAGATAGAATCCGCCGGGAGGCCATCGGCCCCCGAAAGATCAACTTTGCAACCCCCTCGAATCAGCAGCCACTTGCCACTCCCAAGGAAAATATGAAGAAGGCCGCAGAAATCTTGGCGAAACAAGACGAGGAAGTCGACATCGCACACCTCCGCACACTGGTAGCTTCAGCAATGAAGCAACAGAGTAAGGCTGACACCTCGCGCCGGTTGGAATCCAACCCGAAACTGTGTGTATCCACAGCGCAGAAGGACGCCTCCGGAAGATAGCATCGTGACGATGAATCACGCACCGGATCCACGGAGCGCAGAACAAGAACCAGAGAACATCCAAATCCAATCTCGGTTCCCTCGAAAACACCTCCGACGGACCCAAGGAAGGAAAAGGATCCGATGTACACTGGAAGGGACAAGTACCGGAACACGTCACCTCCGCCGCGGCCCCAGCCACCTCCTCCGCCTCCTCGCTGCCTGATAACCCACAAGTATAGGGGATCGCAACAGTCTTCGAGGGAAGTAAAACCCAAATTTATTGATTCGACACAAGGGGAGGTAAAGAATACTTATAAGCCTTAACAACTGCGTTGTCAATTCAGCTGCACCTGGAAAAGCACTAGTAACAGGGGTGATGTGAAAGTAGCGGTAATATGAGAGCAGTAGTAACGAGTAACACGACGACGAGTAATAGTAACACGGAGGCAATGGCACCGAGAAAATAGTTGATACTACTTCCAATGACATGTAGAACGAGTATATGATGATGAAAGATGGACCGGGGTTCCCAGCTATCTACACTAGTGGTAACTCTCCAATAACAAGTGTTGGGTGAACAAATTACGGTTGGGCAATTGATAGGATTGAAATAGCATTAAGACAGAACATCAAGATCATTAATCATGTAGGCATGTTTTCCATATATAGTCATACGTGCTCGCAATGAGAAACTTGTACAACAACTTTTGTCCTACCAGCCGGTGGCAGCCGGGCCTCTAGGGAATCTACTGGAAATTAGGGCACTCCTTTTAATAGAGCACTGGAGCAAAGCATTAACACTCCGTGAAAACATGTGATCCTCATATCTAAGCCTTCCCCTCTAGTTGTCCCAATTTCTGTCACTTTGGGGCCTTTGGTTCCGGACATAGACATGTGCATACAACTTGTAGATACAATCTAAGCAATAAGTATAGAGCTTAAATCTAAGATCATGCCACTCGGGCCCTAGTGACAAGCATTAAACATAACAAGATTGCAGCAACAATAACTTCACAACTTTATAGATAGACAATCATAATGTAACAATCCATCGGATCCCGACAAACACAACACCGATTACATCAGATGAATCTCAATCATGTAAGGCAGCTCATGAGATCATTGTATTGAAGTACATGGGGGAGAGAATACCAACTAGCTACAGCTAGAACCCGTAGTCCATGGGGGAACTACTCACGGAGCATGATGGAGGCGGTGGCGTTGATGGAGATGGCTTCCGGGGGCACTTCCCCATCCCGGCAGGGTGTCGGAACAGAGACTTCTGTCCCCCGAATTGGAGTTTCGCGATGGTGGCGGTGCCCCTGGAGTCTTTCTGGAGTTTCGTCAATTGGTATCGCGTTTTTAGGTCGAAAGTGCTTATATAGGCGAAGAGACGGAGTCGGAGGGTGCCTGGGCCCCCCTCACAGTAGGCCGGCGCGGCCGGGCCCGGGCCGCGCCGCCATGTTGTGTGGTGGCCCCCTGGCCCCTCTCCGACTCTCCTTCGGTGTTCCGGATGCTTCCGGGAAAATAAGATGTTGGGTCTTCGTTTCGTCGAATTCCG
The DNA here is from genome assembly GCF_022539505.1 of Lolium rigidum. Lineage (NCBI taxonomy): Eukaryota > Viridiplantae > Streptophyta > Magnoliopsida > Poales > Poaceae > Lolium > Lolium rigidum. Next base: position 355,226,501 of record NC_061514.1, read on the forward strand.
AGAATATTGCCCGAACAGCCTTTACTGGAACCAAAAACAGCGAGAAAACGGAACTGGCACTTCGGCATCTCGTTAATAGGTTAGTTCCGGAAAATGCATAAAAACATTATAAAGTGCGAGCAAAACATGTAAGTATTGTCATAAAACAAGCATGGAACATCAGAAATTATAGGTACGTTGGAGATGTATCACTGCCGTAGTCCAGTCGGAACCTCCAGGCCCCATGGGCCTGGCGGAATCAACATCCGCGACAACGTGGTTCCCCAGAGGAATCGGAACACGGAGCGTACGTCGGAACCTCGTCGGAGCCGGAATGAAGAACGTGAGCCCGAGCCCCGCAGAAGCCGGAACGACGACGGCGACCGCCCTAATGGTGAAGGTAGCCACCGAAGTCGGAGTCAACACCGGGAAGGATGCGGAGAATCCGAAGGCGGAAGCAAGAGGTCCCACAGGCCCCCTCGCAGATCTTCCTCCCCACCACCCAGTGGAGGAGGTGGAGGCGGAGGCGGAGGCCGGAGATCCCGCTCCCTCTCAAAGTCTCCACACATAGGCTCACACGACGCAAGGGAATGTTTCAACGAGTACAGATCTGAGTACATTGGACCAAAATGCTTTGGCAGGATGATCCGAGAGGAGCCTTATCCAAAGGGTTTGAACCTTAAGCTACCCGAAAATCTGAAGCACTATGATGGCAGTGAGAGGCCCGATACTGGATCGAGGATTACTTCAATGCAGTAAGCTTCGCAGGAGGGAACCAGAGAATAGCCTGCCGCATGCTTCAGCTGTACCTTATTGGCCCAGCCCGTACCTGGCTCGGCGACCTCCCGGCGAATTCCATCTTTTGTTGGTTTGATATGAAAATCGCCTTTGAGAAACACTTCAGAGGCACCTACAAAAGACCTTCCACAATAAGCGACCTGCAAGCATGTATCTAGAAGAAATGCGAAACATCGCGAAGCTTCCTCACACGATGGTTAGCAACCAGGAACGAGTGTGAGAACGTGGACAATCGTTCAGCTATGCACGCCTTCATCGGTAGACTGCAGAGGGAAGGACTGCTTGGACACAAGCATACTTGCTTCATCAACAAAAACAATCTAACATTGGATGACATGATCGGCATTGCAATTACTCACACCACCGCTGACGACAACGCAGGTGGAGAGCTCTCTGCTACAGCCATACCCCTGCACCAACAGAAGAAAAACCATGATAATGGCGGCAGTAGCAACAGCAACAAGCGGAAGAATCCCCCCGACGACCAGAAGAGCGGCGGATCCGACATGGTCGCCATGGCATTCCAACGCAGAGGTCAAGGAGGCGGAAGAGGCCGCGAATGTGGAGGAGGAGCCGGCAGGGGCCAACAACGCGCTGACGAAGTCACAACTGTTGGGTTCCGTGCTCCCCTAACTTACGAAGAGTACAGAGACATGCCGTGCCTGGCCCATATGGATCCGGCTACCGGCAAGTCCTCTCACACTAACCGCAACTGCAAGTGGGTCAATGACCTGAAGGTTGACCCGAAAGCAGGATACAAGCGAGCCCGGAAGCACCGCCCACGCGGCAAAGGAGGCAATGGAAAGAACAAGGAAAATGATGAGGATAGTTATGAGGCGATGGACGAGGATGACGCTTCGACGGATCCCAAAGAGACTTCCGCAGCTAACTAGTCCAACCCCTTCGGCAAAAAGAGTGTTGGTGCTTACCACACCTTCCACGGAACATGATGTCTACGGGTGCTTCTATTCTTGTAGACAGTGTTGGGCCTCCAAGAGCAGAGGTTTGTAGAACAGCAGCAAGTTTCCCTTAAGTGGATCACCCAAGGTTTATCGAACTCAGGGAGGAAGAGGTCAAAGATATCCCTCTCATGCAACCCTGCAACCACAAAGCAAGAAGTCTCTTGTGTCCCCAACACACCTAATAGGTGCACTAGTTCGGCGAAGAGATAGTGAAATACAGGTGGTATGAATATATATGAGCAGTAGTAACAACACCAGAAAAGTGCTTTGCTGTCCAGGACTGGTGTGTGGTTGATGGTGGTAATATTGCGGAAAGTAGAGATGCAGTAAAACAGTAAACAAGCGACGATAGCGATATTTAGGAACAAGGCCTAGGGATTAGACTTTCACTAGTGGACACTCTCAACTTTGATCACATAACAGAATAGATAAATGCATACTCTACACTCTCTTGTTGGATGATGAACACCACTAATTGCGTAGGATTACACGAACCCTCAATGCCGGAGTTAACAAGCTCCACAATATTCAATGTTCATATTTAAATAACCTTAGAGTGCATGACAGATCAACACAACTAAACCAAGTACTAACATAGCATGCACACTTGTCACCTTCACACTATGTAGGAGGAATAGATCACATCAATACCATCATAGCAATAGTTAACTTCATAATCTACAAGAGATCATAATCATAGCCTACGCCAATTATTAACACGGATGCACACACTGTCACCATTACACCGTGCAGGAGGAATAAACTACTTTAATAACATCACTAGGGTAGCACACAGATAAATTGTGATACAAAACACATTGCAATCATAAAGAGATATAAATAAGCACTTCACTATGCCATTCATAACGGCGAATAAGTATTACGTGAAATATAGCCTAAGAGACCCACACGGTGCACACACTCGTCACCTTTACACACGTGGGACAAGGAGTCTCCGGAGATCACATAAGTAAAACCCACTTGACTAGCATAATGACATCTAGATTACAAGCATCATCATATGAATCTCAATCATGTAAGGCAGCTCATGAGATTATTGTATTGAAGTACATAGGAGAGAGATGAACCACATAGCTACCGGTACAGCCCCGAGCCTCGATGGAGAACTACTCCGTCCTCATGGAAGACAACGAGCGTTGATGAAGATGGCGGTGGTGTCGATGGAGGAGCCTTCCGGGGCACTTCCCCGTCCCGGCGGCGTGCCGGAACGGAGACTCTCGTCCCCTGGATCTTGGCTTCGCGATGGCGGCGGCTCTGGAAGGTTTCTCGTACCGTGGCTTTTTCGTATCGAGGTTTTAGGTCAGGGACCTTTTTATAGGCGAAGAGGCGGCGTCAGAAGGTCAACGAGGCGGTGACACGCTAGGGGGGCGCGCCCCCCCCTAGGCCGCGCCGGGCTATCGTCTGGGGGCCCAGTGGCCCCCCTCTGGCCACTCTCGGGTGTTCTGGAAGCTTCGTGGAAAAATAGGATGCTGGGCCTTGATTTCGTCCGATTCCGAGAATATTTCCTTACTAGGATTTCTGGAACCAAAAACAGTAGAAAACAACAACTGGCCCTTCGGCATCTCGTCAATAGGTTAGTTCCGGAAAACGCATGATAATGACATAAAGTGTGTATAAAACATGTAGATATCATCAATAATGTGGCATGGAACATAAGAAATTATCGATACGTCGGAGACGTATCAGCATCCCAAGCTTAGTTCCTGCTCGTCCCGAGCAGGTAACGATAACAAAGATAATTTCTGAAGTGACATGCCATCATAACCTTGATCATACTATTGTAAACATATGTAATGAATGCAGGGATAAAAACAATGGTAATGACATGAGTAAACAAATGAATAATAAAGCAAAGACTTTTCATGAATAGCACTTTCAAGACAAGCATCAATAAGTCTTGCATAAGAGTTAACTCATAAAGCAATAAATCAAAGTAAAGGTATTGAAGCAACACAAAGGAAGATTGAAGTTTCAGCGGTTGCTTTCAACTTATAACATGTATATCTCATGGATATTGTCAATGTAAAATAATATAACAAGTGCAATATGCAAGTATGTAGGAATCAATGCACAGTTCACACAAGTGTTTGCTTCTTGAGGTGGAGAGAGATAGGTGAACTGACTCAACATAAAAGTAAAATAAAGGTCCTTCAAAGAGGAAAGCATCGATTGCTATATTTGTGCTAGAGCTTTTATTTTGAAAACATGAAACAATTTTGCCAACGGTAGTAATAAAGCATGTGAGTTATGTAAATTATATCTTACAAGTTGCAAGCCTCATGCATAGTATACTAATAGTGCCCGCACCTTGTCCTAATTAGCTTGGACTACCGGATCATCGCAACACACATGTTTTAACCAAGTGTCACAATGGGGTACCTCCATGCCGCCTGTACAAAGGTCTAAGGAGAAAGCTCGCATTTTGGATTTCTCGCTTTTGATTATTCTCAACTTAGACATCCATACCGGGACAACATGGACAACAGATAATGGACTCCTCTTTAATGCATAAGCATGTGGCAACAATTAGTGTTCTCATATGAGATTGAGGATATATGTCCAAAACTGAAACTTCCACCATGATTCATGGCTTTAGTTAGCGGACCAATGTTCTTCTCTAACAATATGCATGCTCCAACCATTAAGGTGGTAGATCTCTCTTACTTCAGACAAGACGAACATGCATAGCAACTCACATGATATTCAACAAAGAGTAGTTGATGGCGTCCCCAGGAGCATGGTTATCGCACAACAAGCAACTTAATAAGAGATAAAGTGCATAAGTACATATTCAATACCACAATAGTTTTTAAGCTATTTTGTCCCATGAGCTATATATTGTAAAGGCGAATGATGGAATTTTAAAGGTAGCACTCAAGCAATTTACTTTGGAATGGCGGAGAAATACCATGTAGTAGGTAGGTATGGTGGACACAAATGGCATAGTGGTTGGCTCAAGGATTTTGGATGCATGAGAAGTATTCCCTCTCGATACAAGGTTTAGGCTAGCAAGGTTATTTGAAACAAACACAAGGATGAACCGGTGCAGCAAAACTCACATAAAAGACATATTGTAAACATTATAAGACTCTACACCGTCTTCCTTGTTGTTCAAACTCAATACTAGAAATTATCTAGACTTTAGAGAGACCAAATATGCAAACCAAATTTAGCAAGCTCTAGGTGTTTCTTCATTAATGGGTGCAAAGTATATGATGCAAGAGCTTAAACATGAGCACAACAATTGCCAAGTATCAAATTATTCAAGACATTTTAGAATTACTACATGTAGCATTTCCAGATTCCAACCATATAACAATTAACGAAGCAGTTTCAACCTTCGCCATGAACATTAAAAGCTAAGAACACATGTGTTCATATGAACCAGCGGAGCGTGTCTCTCTCCCACACAAGCATGTATTTATTCATAGAACGAAAATAAAAGCACACAGACGCTCCAAGTAAAGCACATAAGATGTGACCGAATAAAAATATAGTTTCAAGAGAAGAAACCTGATAATTTGTCGATGAAGAAGGGGATGCCTTGGCATCCCCAAGCTTAGACGCTTGAGTCTTCTTGAAATATGCAGGGGTGAACCACCGGGGGCATCCCCAAGCTTAGAGCTTTCACTCTCCTTGATCATAGTATATCATCCTCCTCTCTTGACCCTTGAAAACTTCCTTCACACCAAACTCGAAACAAACTCATTAGAGGGTTAGTGCATAATAAAAATTCACATGTTCAGAGGTGACACAATCATTCTTAACACTTCTGGACATTGCCCAAAGCTACTGGAAGTCAATGGAACAAAGGAATCCATCCCACATAACAAAAGAGGCAATGCGAAATAAAAGGCAGAATCTGTCAAAGCAGAACAGTCCGCAAAGACGAATTTTATTGAGGCACCAGACTTGCTCAGATGAAAATGCTCAAATTGAATGAAAGTTACGTACATATCTGAGGATCACTCACGTAAATTGGCATAATTTTCTGAGTTACCTACAGAGAATTAGGCCCAGATTCGTGACAGCAAGAAATCTGTTTCTGCGCAGTAATCCAAATCTAGTATGAACCTTACTATCAAAGACTTTACTTGGCACAAAAATGCAACAAAACTAAGATAAGGAGAGGTTTCTACAGTAGTAACAACTTCCAAGACTCAAATATAAAACAAAGTTACTGTAGCAAAATAAACACATGGGTTATCTTCCAAGAAGTTCTTTCTTTATAGCCATTAAGATGGGCTCAGCAGTTTTAATGATGCACTCGCAAGAAATAGTAGTTGAAGCAAAAGAGAGCATCAAGAAGCAAATTCAAAACACATTTAAGTCTAACATGCTTCCTATGAAAAGGAATCTTGTAAATAAACAAGTTCATGAAGCATAATGCAACAAGCATAGAAAGATAAAACAAGTGCAGCTTCAAGATTTTCAGCAAAAAGAGAGGTGTTTTAGTAACATGAAAATTTCTACAACCATATTTTATTCTCTCATAATAATATCCAGTAGCATCATGAGCAAACTCAACAATATAACTATCACATAAAGCATTCTTATCATGAGTCTCATGCATAAAATTATTACTCTCCACATAAGCATAATCAATTTTATTAGTTGTAGTGGGAGCAAATTCAACAAAGTAGCTATCATTATTATTCTCATCAAGTGTAGGAGGCATAGTATAATCACAATAAAATTTACTCTCCATAACAGGCGGTACTAAAAGACCAATATTATTATAATCATCATAAATAGGAGGCAAAGTATCATCAAAGTAAATTTTCTCCTCAATGCTTGGGGGACTAAAAAGATCATGAAAACCAGCTTCCCCAAGCTTAGAACTTTCTATATCATTAGCAACAATGGTATTCAAAGTGTTCATACTAATATGTTCCATGGGTTTTTTAATTTTTGCATCAAACCATCCATGTCTTAAATCAGGAAATAGAATAAGAAGCTCGATGTTGTCCATTATGCCTAACTAGTGTAAACAAGAAACAAAAAGATGCAATTGCAGGATCTAAAGGAAATAGCTTCGAGTACTTACAACGGCGAAAATAGCTTAGTAGCCGAGATCCGGAGTGTGAGTACCTTTTACCTTTCCTCCCCGGCAACGGCGCCAGAAAATAGCTTGATGTCTACGGGTGCTTCTATTCTTGTAGACAGTGTTGGGCCTCCAAGAGCAGAGGTTTGTAGAACAGCAGCAAGTTTCCCTTAAGTGGATCACCCAAGGTTTATCGAACCCATGGAGGAAGAGGTCAAAGATATCCCTCTCATGCAACCCAGCAACCACAAAGCAAGAATTCTCTTGTGTCCCCAACACACCTAATAGGTGCACTAGTTCGGCGAAGAGATAGTGAAATACAGGTGGTATGAATATATATGAGCAGTAGTAGCAGCACCAGAAAAGTGCTTTGCTATCCAGGACTGGTGTGTGGTTGATGGTGGTAATATTGCGGAAAGTAGAGATGCAGTAAAACAGTAAACAAGCAGCGATAGCAGTATTTAGGAACAAGGCCTAGGGATTAGACTTTCACTAGTGGACACTCTCAACTTTGATCACATAACAGAATAGATAAATGCATACTCTACACTCTCTTGTTGGATGATGAACACCACTAATTGCGTAGGATTACACGAACCCTCAATGCCGGAGTTAACAAGCTCCACAATATTCAATGTTCATATTTAAATAACCTTAGAGTGCATGATAGATCAACACAACTAAACCAAGTACTAACATAGCATGCACACTTGTCACCTTCACACTATGTAGGAGGAATAGATCACATCAATACCATCATAGCAATAGTTAACTTCATAATCTACAAGAGATCATAATCATAGCCTACGCCAAGTACTAACACGGATGCACACACTGTCACCATTACACCGTGCAGGAGGAATAAACTACTTTAATAACATCACTAGGGTAGCACACAGATAAATTGTGATACAAAACACATTGCAATCATAAAGAGATATAAATAAACACTTCACTATGCCATTCATAACAGCGAATAAGTATTCTGTGAAATATAGCCTAAGAGACCCACACGGTGCACACACTGTCACCTTTACACACGTGCGACAAGGAGTCTCCGGAGATCACATAAGTAAAACCCACTTGAATAGCATAATGACATCTAGATTACAAGCATCATCATATGAATCTCAATCATGTAAGGCAGCTCATGAGATTATTGTATTGAAGTACATAGGAGAGAGATGAACCACATAGCTACCGGTACAGCCCCGAGCCTCGATGGAGAACTACTCCCTCCTCATGGAAGACAACAGCGTTGATGAAGATGGCGGTGGTGTCGATGGAGGAGCCTTCCGGGGGCACTTCCTCGTATCGGCGGCGTGCCGGAACAGAGACTCCTGTCCCCCAGATCTTGGCTTCGCGATGGCGGCGGCTCTGGAAGGTTTCTCGTACCGTGGCTTTTTCGTATCGAGGTTTTAGGTCAGGGACCTTTTTATAGGCGAAGAGGCGGCGTTAGAAGGTCAACGAGGCGGTGACACGCTAGGGGGCGTGCCCCCCCCCTAGGCCGCACCGGGCTATCATCTGGGGGGCCAGTGGCCCCCCTCTGGCCACTCCCGGGTGTTCTGGAAGCTTCGTGGAAAAATAGGATGCTGGGCCTTGATTTCGTCCGATTCCGAGAATATTTCCTTACTAGGATTTCTGGAACCAAAAACAGCAGAAAACAACAACTGGCCCTTCGGCATCTCGTCAATAGGTTAGTTCCGGAAAACGCATGGTAATGACATAAAGTGTGTATAAAACATGTAGATATCATCAATAATGTGGCATGGAACATAAGAAATTATCGATACGTCGGAGACGTATCAGAACACCAACGGTCCGTGCCAACAAGTCATCTCTCCGGATCCTGAACGCCACAGTTCCGGCTGTGCCGCAGTATGTCAGGTGGTCAGAAACTTCGTGTACGTTTGATAGGGCGGATCACCCCACCATCATTTCGAAGGAGTGTTACGCCTTGGTTGTAAGTCCCCGCATCGACGAGTATGATTTCTCCAAGTGCCTTATGGATGGCGCAGCCAGCTTGAACATCATGTACCTAGAGACTCTGGAGAAAATGCAGCTTACCAAGGAACAACTCAAGCACATCACCACTGAGTTCCACGGGGTGGTTCCGGGTAAAAAAGCAAACTCTCTGGGCAGCATCAGACTTCCCGTGGCCATCGGCGATGTTAATAATTTCTGCGAAGAGATGATCATGTTTGAGGTCGTGCCCTTCAAGAGCTCCTACCACGTCATCTTCGGAAGGTCTTGAATATGGAGTCCAGAGGCCAGTTTATTACATTAGCGAGGTACTAACAGAATCCAAACAACGATACTCTCACTTTCAGAAGCTAGCCTATGGTGTGTTCCTAGGCAGCCGGAAGCTGAGACACTACTTCCAAGAGCATCCCATGACAGTTGTGAGCAAGCCTCCATTGTCAACGATCCTTAACAACGCTGACGCAACATGACGCATAGCAAAGTGGGGCATAGAACTATCCGCCTTCGACATCACTTACAAAGCCAGGACCGCGATCAAGTCCCAGATTTTGGTGGATTTCATCGCTGATTGGACAGAAGCTCCGGATGCCAAACTGGAGCCGAAACCTGAAACTTGGGTCATGCACTTCGACGGATCCAAGCAACATCAAGGCTCGGGAGCCGGAGTCACCCTGAAGTCCCCCACCGGAGAAGAACTGCAATACGTCATGCAGATTCACTTCGAAGCTGCAAACAACATGGCGGAATACGAGGCTCTACTACACGGTCTGCGATCGCTAAGGAAATTGGGAGCAAACACATCATATGCTGTGGAGATTCCGACCTGGTGGCACAACAAGTAGCCGGAACCTGGAACGCCAGAAACTCCATCATGGCGGCTTACAGAGACGAAGTTGATGAGATCGCCAAGTGCTTCCTCGGATATGAAGTCAAGTACGTCAGGAGAGATGATAACACAGCGACAGATATGCTGTCCAAGCTCGGATCCGGCAGGAAACCCATTCCTCCCGGAATTTTCCTTGAGCACTTACGGATACCCTCCGTGAAGGCGCTAAACCGGAAAACCCAGATGTGGTAGTATCTCCGGCTAAGGAGGTGATGGTAATCACTCCGGCTTGGACTAAGCCTTTTCTGGATTACCTTGTTGACCGTAATAAGTTACCAGAGGACGAAGTCCTCGCATGACAGGTCGTCAGACGAGCAAGATCCTACACAATAGTTGATGGACAGCTCTACAAACGAAGTGCAAACGGGGTATTTCTGAAATGCGTCTTGATGACCCACAAGTATAGGGGATCGCAACAGTCTTCGAGGGAAGTATTACCCAATTTATTGATTCGACACAAGGGGAGACAAAGAATACTTGAAAGCCTTAACAGCTGAGTTGTCAATTCAGCTGCACCTGGAAACAGACTTGCTCGCAAGAGTTTATCAGTAGTAACAGATTTATAGCAGTAGCAGTAATAAAATAACGACGACGAAGTAACAAAGACAGCGAGTAGTGATTTTAGTAAACGGCAGGATTAAAATATCGTAGGCACGGGGACGGATGACGGGCGTTGCATGGATGAGAGAAACTCATGTAACAATCATAGCAGGGCATTTGCAGATAATAATAAAACGGTGTCCAAGTACTAATCAATCAATAGGCATGTGTTCCAATTATAGTCGTACGTGCTCGCAATGAGAAACTTGCACAACATCTTTTGTCCTACCAGCCGGTGGCAGCCGGGCCTTGATGGCGTGTATTTCACACGTTCGTTGGGCAACCCCAAGAGGAAGGTATGATGAGCACAGCAGCAAGTTTTCCCTCAGAAAGAAACCAAGGTTTATCGAACCAGGAGGAGCCAAGAAGCACGTTGAAGGTTGATGGCGGCGGGATGTAGTGCGGCGCAACACCGAGAGATTCCGGCGCCAACGTGGAACCTGCACAACACAACCAAAGTACTTTGCCCCAACGAAACAGTGAGGTTGTCAATCTCACCGGCTTGCTGTAACAAAGGATTAACCGTATTGTGTGGAAGATGATTGTTTGCAGAGAAAACAGTAAAACAAGTATTGCAGCAGATTTGTATTTCAGTAAAGAGAATTGGACCGGGGTCCACAGTTCACTAGAGGTGTCTCTCCCATAAGACGAACAGCATGTTGGGTGAACAAATTACAGTTGGGAAATTGACAAATAAAGAGAGCATGACCATGCACATACATATCATGATGAGTATAGTGAGATTTAATTGGGCATTACGACAAAGTACATAGACCGCCATCCAACCGCATCTATGCCTAAAAAGTCCACCTTCGAAGTTATCATCCGAACCCCTCCGGTATTAAGTTGCAAAGCAACGGACAATTGCATTAAGTATGGTGCGTAATGTAATCAACAACTACATCCTTAGACATAGCATCAATGTTTTATCCCTAGTGGCAACAAGCACAACACAACCTTAGAACTTTCATCCATTGTCCCGGTGTCAATGCGGGCATGAACCCACTATCGAGCATAAGTACTCCCTCTTGGAGTTAAAAGCATCTACTTGGCCAGAGCATCTACTAGTAACGGAGAGCATGCAAGATCATAAACAACACATAAGCATAACTTTGATAATCAACATAACAAGTATTCTCTATTCATCGGATCCCAACAAACGCAACATATAGAATTACATATAGATGATCTTGATCATGATAGGCAGCTCACAAGATCCGACAATGATAGCACAATGGGGAGAAGACAACCATCTAGCTACTGCTATGGACCCATAGTCCAGGGGTAGACTACTCACTCATCACTCCGGAGGCGACCATGGCGGTGTAGAGTCCTCCGGGAGATGATTCCCCTCTCCGGCAGGGTGCCGGAGGCGATCTCCCAGGATCCCCCGAGATGGGATCGGCGGCGACGGCGTCTCAGTAAGGTTTTCCGTATCGTGGCTCTCGGTACTGGGGGTTTCGTCACGGAGGCTTTAAGTAGGCGGAAGGGCAAGTCGAGAGGCGGCACGGGGGCCCCACACCACAGGGCCGCGCGGCCAAGGGGGGCCGCGCCGCCCTAGGGTTTGGCTCCCCGTGGCCCCTCTTCGTCTCGTCTTCGGTCTTCCGGAAGCTTCGTGAGAAAATAGGCCTCTGGGCTTTTATTTCGTCCAATTCCGAGAATATTTCTTTACTAGGATTTCGAAACCAAAAACAGCAGTAAAACAAGAATCGGCACTTCGGCATCTTGTTAATAGGTTAGTTCCGGAAAATGCACGAATATGACATAAAGTGTGCATAAAACATGTAGATAACATCAATAATGTGGCATGGAACACAAGAAATTATCGATACGTTGGAGACGTATCAGCATCCCCAAGCTTAGTTCTCGCTCGTCCCGAGCGAGTAAAACGATAACAAAGATAATTTCCGGAGTGACATGCCATCATAAACTTGATCATACTATTTGTAAAGCATATGAAGTGAATGCAGCGATCAAAACAATGTGTATGACATGAGTAAACAAGTGAATCATAAAGCAAAGACTTTTCATGAATAGCACTTCAAGACAAGCATCAATAAGTCTTGCATAAGAGTTAACTCATAAAGAAATAATTCAAAGTAGAGGCATTGAAGCAACACAAAAGAAGATTAAGTTTCAGCGGTTGCTTTCAACTTATAACATGTATATCTCATGGATAATTGTCAATGCAAAGCAATATAACAAATGCAATAAGCAAGTATGTAAGAATCAATGCAAAGTTCACACAAGTGTTTGCTTCTTGAGGTGGAGAGAGGTAGGTGAACTGACTCAACATTGAAAGTAAAAGAATGGTCCTCATAGAGGAAAAGCATCGATTGCTATATTTGTGCTAGAGCTTTGATTTTGAAAACATGAAACAATTTTGTCAACGGTAGTAATAAAGCATATGCATCATGTAAATTATATCTTATAAGTTGCAAGCCTCATGCATAGTGTACTAATAGTGCTCGCACCTTGTCCTAATTAGCTTGGACTACCTGGATTATCACCGCAATACATATGCTTTAACCAAGTTTCACAAAGGGGTACCTCTATGCCGCTCGTACAAAGGTCTAAGGAGAAAGCTCGCATTTGGATTTCTCGCTTTTGATTATTCTCAACTTAGACATCCATACCGGGACAACATAGACAACAGATAATGGACTCCTCTTTTAATGCTTTAAGCATTTGACAACAATTAATTCTTTTCTCATTAGAGATTTGAGGATATTTGCCCAAAACTGAAACTTCCACCATGAATCATGGCTTTAGTTAGCGGCCCAATGTTCTTCTCTCACAATATGCATGCTCAAACCATTCAACTCAGTGTAGATCGCCCTTACTTCAGACAAGACGAACATGCATAGCAACTCACATGAAATTCAACAATGAGTTGATGGCGTTCCCCAGTAAACATGGTTATCGCACAACAAGCAACTTAATAAGAGATAAAGTGCATAATTACATATTCAATACCACAATAGTTTTTAAGCTATTTGTCCCATGAGCTATATATTGCAAAGGTGAATGATGGAATTTTAAAGGTAGCACTCAAGCAATTTACTTTGGAATGGCGGGAAAATACCATGTAGTATAGGTAGGTATGGTGGACACAAATGGCATAGTGGTTGGCTCAAGTATTTTGGATGCATGAGAAGTATTCCCTCTCGATACAAGGTTTAGGCTAGCAAGGCTATTTGAAACAAACACAAGGATGAACGGTGCAGCAAAACTCACATAAAAGACATATTGAAAGCATTATAAGACTCTACACCGTCTTCCTTGTTGTTCAAACTCAACACTAGAAATTATCTAGACCTTAGAGAAACCAAATATGCAAACCAAATTTTAGCATGCTCTATGTATTTCTTCATTAATGGGTGCAAAGTATATGATGCAAGAGCTTAAACATGAGCACAACAATTGCCAAGTATCACATTACCCAAAACATTTATAGCAATTACTACATGTATCATTTTTCAATTCCAACCATATAACAATTTAACGAAGGAGAAACTTCGCCATGAATACTATGAGTAGAAACCAAGGACATATTTGTCCATATGCTACAGCGGAGTGTGTATCTCTCCCATAAAGTGAATGCTAGGATCCATTTTATTCAAACAAAACAAAAACAAAAACAAACCGACGCTCCAAGAAAAAGCACATAAGATGTGGCCGAATAAAAATGTAGTTTCAGGGAAGGAACCTGATAATTTGTTGATGAAGAAGGGGATGCCTTGGGCATCCCGACAAACTAACCCAGTCTTCTTGATATATCAGAACAGACATGTGCAGCA